>NC_066869.1:28693114-28959090 GCF_022985175.1 Labeo rohita | reverse complement strand
CTCACCTCTGCATAGGGACGTGTGCAGGTCGTGAGCGGGCTCTGCATTGGTCTTCTCTGTGCGGGGATACTGACCGCGAGCGATGCTGTATGGCCGCCTGTCTCTCAGGTACAGTCAGCGTGCTTGACCTCTCCCTGTCCCTGGAGTTCCTCTCTGCCGCTTTAATACAAGTACATTCTGTGTCATGGACTTGTTCCAGACAAAAATAATACAGGGACACTGGAGAATGACAATAACACACACAACATTTCTAAAACTACTACAACAATTCATGCCGAGGGATTGTGCTGAAGTAACAGCACAACTGCTACTGCTCTACACATGCTAGAAAGAAAACAAGCAAAAAAGAAATAAATAAATGTACTGTTACAAAGGTTTGTCTGTTTTTGTCCCCTTTAATGTATTTATAGGCATAATCAATTGGTGTCACATTTTATGTTTTACTTTGATCTTATTCACTTGGCAGAACAAACCTAAGCATTAACTGTACACGATGCATGAGTTTTGTGAAAGACAAGAAGGTCTCTAAAAAGACAAGAAGTCTTGTTTGACTGTATAAATGTATAGAGCCTTTTTGTGTGATGGTAAAAATATGATATTAGAGGAATTTTTTTCTCCTTCCAACTCATGTGGCTCCATAAAAATTCTTTCTTTTTTTGTTTTGTTTTTTTGTTCTTTTGTGGTATTTCCTGACAGAGCGGTTAGAAACTAATTAAACATCAGAAACAAATTAGAGATACACCACAACTGTACACGTGTCAAGCAAATAACACCACAAAACCAATCTGTATCAATATTCTAAATTAATTTGGAGTACATTTGTAAACAATTATAGATGATGCTACAACTGATTAAGGATTTGCTGGTTACAAGCACAGAGATGACAGCTTTAATTAGGCTAACCTAATCCATTTAAATTTAATGTGAAAGAAAGCATTAAATAGCATATGTATCATTTTCACTGAAACACATACAGATTCCAATACAATTCATTCCTGAAAATATCTATGAAGTGAATGTATTTTAGCAGAATTTAGAACTGGAGAAGCACACTGATTTGCAATAGTAATGGGAGTAATGGGAAATGAGGCTTTTCGTAAAAGAAATCTGACTTTTACATTTCCAACTTGCAGTAACACTAAAAATTAGGTTTGGGAAGGAAGTGAATTGTCCCCCAATCAATGTTGAAAGAATTTAAAATGTGCCTAAATTAAGCATTAAGTGCTACAGAGTTTCTGAGAATTCATGACTCATGCATCTGACAAACTTTTTATGATTGCTCATCAAAGCACTAACTCAGAACAAGTGCACGTTTTCCTAAATTAATAAACAGAATATAAATGGAAAGCACTCTATGTTCAAATGAATCCTAAATGAGTTCCCAAAAGTTATTTTATGTGAAAATAATATAAATATCAAAATATGTCACATTATCAAATTCTCAGTATTGACATTAAAGGGTTAGCTCACTCCAGAATTAAAATATTCTGATAATTTATTCAGCCCAGTGTCATCCAAGATGTTCATCTCTTCAAGAAATTAAGGTTTTTGATGAAAACATTCCAGGATTTTCCTCCATATAGTGGATCTCTATAGGAGCCAGTGGGTTGAAGGTTCAAATTGCAGTTTTAATGCAGCTCAAAGGACTCTCCACGATTCCAGCTGAGGAATAAATGTCTTATCTAGCGAAACAATAGGTAATTTTCTAAAAAAAAAATATATATATATATATATATTTTTTAACAAATGCTCATATTGCACTAGCTCTGTATCCACAACTTCACACCTTATGTAGTCATGTTGGAAAGGTCACATGACGTACACTGTAAAAAATAAAAAACACAATTTGTTGAGTCATCTTAAAATAATTTGTTACCCTGCTGCCTTAAAATGTTAAGTTCAGTCAACTAAAATAAGTTTAGTCAACTTGAAATGTTAAGTTGTACTAAGTAACAACTTAGATATTTGTGTTTGCTAAACTTAACAGATGGGTAAGTAACCCAGCTGCCTTAAAATTTTAAGTTGATTCAACTCAAATATCTAAGTTGTCACTTAGTATAATTTAACATTTCAAGTTGAATAAACTTTTTTTGAGTTAACTGAACTTAAAATTTTAAGGCAGCCAGGCTACAAATTATTTTAAGTTGACTCAACAAATAGTTTTTTACAGTGTAAGCAGAAATACTGACTCAGTGTTTACAAAGCAAACATGCAAAGAAAGCCAGATGCCCTTTACAAAAAAAAAAAAAAAAGGTAAAACAACGTTAGATTTTGAAGTTGGAAGAGAAAATGAGATGGACTTTCCAACGTGATTACGTAATGCGCAAAGTCACGGACGTGTATCACAGAGCTAGTGCAAGACAAGCATTTGTGGTCAACCCTTTAACCCCTTTTAACCCCCTTTAACTGTCACCATCCACTCTGTGGGATGCCTAAATTTACTTCACCATATTACAAATAAATTCTAATCTAATCATGACAAACTATATATCGTTGAGAAGGTCTAAGACTTCTAAATAGATATTTTACCACTCTTTTGTGTTACAAATTATGTAGGAAAAGTAATAGATTAATTTATAAGAGAGCACCTCAAAAATCTACATCATAACAGGAGTTCTGACCTTTGTCACAAAAAAGACTTTCTTCGTTGCCTTTTTCCCTATAACGCAATAGAAATCTTAAGAAATTATATATCAACTGAAAACTTAAAATCTCAAAATTCATCATTTCAAAACCATTTTAAAATCAGACACTGCATTACCATTGAAATTGTACATCAAAATCATCTTACAAAACGTTGAACACAAATTATAAAAATTTAACACTGGATAGTGCATTTTCATGTCTATGTTCAAGATAGGGAGTGATAGTTAACCCTTTAACTGTTTTTGAACATAGATGTAAAAAATGCATTATTTAAAGTAAAATTGGTATAATTCCTAAATGAAAACGTTTTGTAATATGATTTAAATGTACATTTTTAATGGTAATGCAATGTCTGATTTTACAGTGGTTTTCAAAGGATGATTTTTGAGATTTTAGGATACATAATTTCTTATGATATCTAAAGCATGACAATGAAAAAGGCAACGAATAAATTAATCTATTACTTTTCCTACATAATTTGTAACACAAAACAGTTTCAAAAAGTATATACTTTTTTATTTTTGTAAGAAAAGGACTGATCGTTTTGCTAAATAAGACCTTGGCTGGGATCATGTAGAGCCCTTTGAATCTGCATTGATACTGCAATTTGGACCTTCAACCTGCTGATCTCCATTAAAGTTTACTATGTGGAGAAAAATCCTGGAATGTTTTCCTCAAAAACATTCATTTCTTTTCGACTGAAGAAAGAAAGACATGAACATCTCGGATGACATGGAGGTGAGTACATTATCAGGAATTTTTTATTCAGAAGTGAACTAATCTTTTTACTATATAAAAAATAATAACAGTAATATTGGTGCAACTATGCATGACAAGATAGACAAAATGTTAATCAAATAGATTGTACAGGCAACAATCCTTGGACTTTTCTTAGATACCCAAGACAAAATATACAGTGTTTACTGCAGGTCTGAAAACTTGCAGTACTTTTTTGCATAAAAAAGTCATGGAACATAGTATAAAAAAACTTAAGATTACAAATATCAGCCACAGCGTATTTGTCGTTTACGCTAATTCTACAGCAAGCTTTTCTACAGGCATGCAACAGAGGTAACATCCATTGTCATAAGACCCATATTAATTCTGTTACATGCTGTAATAAACTGTAATAATCACTTTATAACCTCAAGATCCTCCAGCTTGACAACAAAATTAAACAGGTCTTATGAATGAGAAAAAAGTGTGTTTTTCTAGAGCGTGACTGTGGAGTCATTCCTCCACAGAGTCCATGCAGAAAATTCATGTGAGTTTGTTTTTGTGGTTCAGTTGAACACTCTACAGGCCAGCACAGGGGGAGAAAGACTGTATTCTGTTTTTCAAAAACTAACAACTTTCTTATATAATCAATTATTCTATTCTAATCATACACAAACTGTTTGATCTTATGCTTTCATCTTTGTGCCAATTTAAAAAAATGGCTTGCATACAACTAAAAGGCTTGGAGAAAAAACAAAACAACAACTGTAAACACTACAGTACACATCTACAGTAAAATAATATTTTGACATTAGCTTTCTCTCTCACCCTGTGTTGGGATTCTACTCTTCAGAGTAATGATTGCCCCCACCCACCTGAGGACACTACCGTTATACCATCATCATAATCTGTTTCAATGATGCGATGAGATCCTGAGACACACACGCACACACACACACATACACAGCATACAGTTCAACTGCTGAACATAAAGTACAACTGCATTATAACCTGCATCCACTTTTACCTTATTTTTCTTTCACCTTCTTCTCAGCACAAACTGGGGTATGAATAATTAATATGATTGCACTGTTTGATCATTTGCTCGCTTTATTTATACTGTAGTTGTTGATTTTGTTCTCATGTTTAGTAACTTCTTACTCTGTGATTTCAGGATGCCTTTGTTCCTCTGCTTTAAACTATCAATATTAATCTTGTCAACAACATTAGTGACAGAAATGTTTATTAACAAAGTCTCTTTTGATTTTGAAAACAATAAAGACAAGGCATAAAATATGCATATGGATGATAATTAAATGTTTTTGTTTGTTTGCTTGTTTTTAATTAAGATAAAGTACACTCTTAAAAATAAAGGTGCTTCACAATGCCATAGATGAACCTTTTTTGTCTGAATGGTGCCGTAAAGAACCTTCAACATCTGAAGAACCTTTTTGTTTCACAGAAAGCTCTTTGTGGTGAAAGAAGGTTCTTCACATTATAAAAAGGTAAAAAGGAGATGGTTCTTCTATAGCATTGCTGTGAAGAGTGTATAATGATGGTAAAATATGAGAAGAAATAACAGATATTGACAATATACAATAGTTTTTGACAAAGAAAAATCTAGAAATTGTATGATTGTTTCAAATGATCCAGTCAGTTCATAATAAAAATGCACTGTAAATATTTGGTTTAATTTGAATCTTGTAAATTAATTTTTTAAAAATAATAATAATAAATTAATAATAATCTAAAATTTGTCAAATTTAATAAAATAAAATATTGACAAAATTCAAAGGATTTATTTTGTCAAAAGACAAAAACTATAAATAAAACTAACAGTTTCAAAAGATTAACAGTAGATCATATCTATATCATGAGTGGTTTTGTTTCCAGCTCTTCATGACATTTACATTTCTCAAAGAAAATGAAAAGTGCATAAGATTGACAAATTTTAAAATACATAACAAATATAAAACCATGTAAATAAAGGAACAATTTGCATCACATAGTAACTTGGCTTAGGAGATCGTCTAAAATATACTTTACCTGAACAGGTAATTTTTGACTATAATAATTTATCTTAACCCACATTTTAAGACATTGTAAGCCATCTACTTAAAGCTGCAGTCTATAACTTTTTTGTGTGTTCATAATTCACTAAATTTATTTAATAATTGAGTAGATCATGAATCCATGAATCCAAGTTTTATATTCTGACTATTTTAGTGCAAACTGTTACCTTCATTTCTTTTTATAAACACCTCACTTTTTTACAGTGACACACATGCTATTGCCACACATAATCCAGCTTATACTTACTTTGCAGTTTTTTACTAGGACTGTCTCCGTGAACATGTCTGCGAGGGAGGCAGGGGGACGGCTGGGGCAGTGGTAGGGACGACACATCATGGGTCTGCAATTTGTACCAATGCGGCTGGTCATCCAACAGAGCTGTTTCCAGCTCGATTAGAATCTATCCAAAAGGAATGCCAGAAACGGGGAATTTGAACCATGAAAGACACATACACATTACACCTCAAAAACAACACTTGTCTGCTTCTAAGCAACTGCACACCAGGGGCATGTGCTGTATAAATTAGCACAAACAAAATAGACATCAAAGAGCACATTACTATGTTCCTACTGACTGGGATTTAATAATAACAATAAAAAAGAAATACACTTCAGGTGCTTTGAAAAACTGACTATTCTTATGCATACCAGTGGAATCAAGAAAACAGAACACATATTATGTGCTGCTTTGAGCCTTTACATAGATACTGTCAAGACATCAGGTTACACTTTATTTCAATAGTCCACTTTAGACATTATATTAACTATAAGTAACTTTGCAACTACATATCAACTAATTTTCATTAATTTGCAATTACATGTCTACTAACTCCCAGAGCAGACTGTTAGGTTAGGTTTAGGGTTAGTAGAATAAGTTGACATTTACTTGCAAAGTTTAGAAGAGTGTTAGAAGATATTAAGCAGACAGACTACTAATACTCTAATGACTAGCTGACATGCAGTTGCAAAGTTACTTACTGTTAGTAGAATGTCTACAGTGGACTATCAAAATAAAGTGTTACCCAGACATCACAATTTAAAGGGATAGATCAGCCAAAAAAGTTTTCTGATCCTGCATAGACAGCAATGCTACTTCCATGTTCAAGACGTAGAAAGTTAGTAAGGACATCAATAAAATAGTTCATGTGACATCAGTGGTTCAACCTTAACTTAATGAAGGGTCAGACACCTCTCAGATTTCATTAATAATATATTAATTTGCGTTCTGAAAATGAACAAAGATCTGACATGAGACTAGGTAATTAATGACAGAATTTTCATTTTTGTGTGAACTATCCCTTTAAGTGCACTCACCTCTCCCAGAAATTCACTCTCTTCCTCCTGGACTCTGGGCTGGTCCCAAACAGTGATCTCCAGCATACGCTCTCTGAAGTCTCTGCGGTGGACGTGAGAATACAGGAACGTCTGATTCCACTTTGGCTCTGCGCTCTTTTTCACCGTTTTTGTCCGCCTCTTGCTCTTGTCACTAGACGAATGTAATGTGATTATAAGAGTATGTACAGTCCGAAAATCAGCACAAAAAATCAGCACAAAATGCAACAAAAAGTCTGCAGATTCCATTTCCACCTGCTTATTATTCAATCTTTTGACACAGAATTCATTTTAGAAACTCAGCAACACCCAAAATGGAAAATGCAAGTCAGATCTTATAGTAGAGAGCTTGTGCATGGACAAATATTTTATTAAAAAAAGCAAAAAGCAAAAACATTCCAAATAGTTTAATAAAGTAAATAAAAATTTGAGGCCACAATTCTATTCTATCACTCAAACATTTATGGTCAGTAATGCTTTAAAAGTCTCTTCTGCTAACCAAATCTGCATATTTGATCAAAAAATAGAAATATTGTGGAAGATTATTATTATTATTACTATCACCAGCCATTACTCTAGTAGTCAGTGTTACATGATCATTCATAAATCATTCCAATGCTGATGCTCACGAAACATTTATTATCAGCGTTAAAAACAGGATTCTTTGATGAATAAATAGTTCAAAAGAACAGAATGTATTTGAAATAGAATTTTTTTTGTAACATTATAAGTATCTGTCACTTTACTGTCAATTTAAAGCATCTTTGCTAAATACCATTTTTAAAAAATACTGACCCTCAACTTTTGATGGTTTTGAATGCAAACTATTACCCATTGAAAATGCTTGAACTGATTGTAAATTTTAAGATGTGTTAATTTTTTTTACCTTCTATCAGGAAGAAAATACATTTTGACATAAGGATTTCTGGGTCGTCCGTCTGGTCGAGGAGGCAGTTCTCGTGCTTGTAGGACATTGACAATAAGCTGATGGCCCACTTTATCATACCATAATTTCACCTTGGTAAAAAGAAATAACGCTTTCTCAAAGATCTCAAAGGGTTGGTAATACATGATTTAAATGTCAGCTAGCAGATAAAATATCTGTGTAATGTCAACCCTGTCACCACACCACTTTCCTTTTCAGGTGAGAAAACACATCTAAATATGTTCTCTGCAAAGTGTTTTTTCCCCTCCATGCTTACCGACAGCTGGCCTGGCAGTACCAGAGGGAGGTCTCTCAACATCCCAGGACTAGTAGGTGACATAACAGATATGGATGGACGGTCCATCTTTTGGGATTCATCTATAGAACTCGAACCAGCTGTAAGTTCAAACAAGTAATATGTTAAAGTGTGCAGCTGTGAAGATATATCGCACACTTGCTGGTGCAGTGTAGTTCATTGACCTTCTTTGCACATTCCTGTTGTGAACACTTTGTCGGTTCTGCAGCAGTGTAGGGCGATTTTGAAGTTGGAGGAGAAAATGAGATGGCAGTTTTTCAACATACACTAACTGTTTTGAACGGGACTGCACAGTGTACGTGTGCGTATCGCAGAGCTAGCATTTGTGGTTAAAAAGTGTATACATTGTAAATTTAGAGGCCTTTGAAGCTGCATTTATACTGCATTTTGGAAGTTCAAACTCGTGGGCACCATAGAAGTCCACTATATGGAAAAAATCCTGGAATGTTTTCCTCAGAAAACATAATTTCTTTACGATCGAAGAAAGATAGACATGAACATCTTGGATGCCAAGGGGGTGAGTAAATTATCTGTAAATTTTTGTTCTGGAAGTGAACTAATTCTGTAAGGGTGAGTAAATCATGGGGCAATTTTCGTTTTTGGGTGAACTATTCCTTTAATGATTATTTTCACATCAGTTTTGTTGATATGATTTTCACTGCACCTTGTGTCAAACAATGGGAGTCAACAGTGACTGTTGTTTTGACCCATTTTAACCGCATGGAAAAAAAAAAAACGCTTGGACATTCCGCTAAACATCTCCTTTTGTGCTCCACGTACGAAAGAAAGATATGAATTTGAAATGTCACGAATGTG
Source organism: Labeo rohita (assembly GCF_022985175.1). Classification (NCBI taxonomy): domain Eukaryota; kingdom Metazoa; phylum Chordata; class Actinopteri; order Cypriniformes; family Cyprinidae; genus Labeo; species Labeo rohita. The sequence continues at coordinate 28,950,265 of NC_066869.1, read as the reverse complement.
ACTAAACAATGACTAAATTTTTACTTTATAATGAATTATCTTTTTAAACTGAAGTCACAAAACCTACTTGATTCTAGAGGAGGATGTGATGTCCCTGGAAGTCTTGGTGTATCTCTGCAGGAAACAGAAAATTGAAACACAGGAGAAAAGAATGTCAGTTGACAGATCATTAGCTTCTCTCTCAGTCAGTTTTTCCACACACATACACACTAACTTGACTGCTCATTCCCTCTTGAGACATCATTGCAAAACTGTCCAGACACAGGAAAGAACAGGGAACTGAAGGGCCGCTTTAATGCAATGGCTATACAGTTTTAGCGGTGAGAGGAGGGTCTGGAGCATGTAGGGTGACAATGGGGATACTGGGAGGAAGAACACTCTCAGATACTACTTTACTTACTGATATGCTCTATAGACCTTTTTCAAGAAGTTTTTGGACAGAATTCGCTGAATACATCTTTAACATGCAACAGGAAGAAAAATCACTGAAGTCACTCATATATCCAAAGGTTTGTTTTAATTTAATTTCCAAACTAGCTGCTTGTTTTTTTCATGGTTTGTTTAGCTTACCCAATTGGTCTGGAAACAACTATTTCCACTTGAGGTGCTGACTGGGACTCCAGAATGATATTGTACACTTCCTTTTTAGTTGCTCCAGGCAACGCCTTTCCATTCCACTGCAACACCTCATCGCCTAAAAGCAAAAAAAGAAACCATTTAGCACTTGGCGGTGTCCTGCATAGACTGACTGACTGAATAATGAGCTGTGAAAAATTACACGTAGATATGCAACCAAAAATATCAATGGAGATCTAGCAGAAGACATCCATAAAGCTAAGGTTAAAATCAAATTTGAAAATACTGCAATTTTCGTACAAAATTAGCCAGTCAAAATTAATTATTACCTGCTCGTAAATGGCCTACAATGTCAGCCAAACTTCCTTTCTTTACTTTGGTGATAAAGGCCCCCAGTCTCCCTGACTCCGTCATTTTTCCACCAACCACCTGGACAGGACACACGAGTCAAGTAAAGTCACCTTTATTTTTATAGCACTTTATATTCAAAGCAGCTTTACAGTATTAAACAGGAAAGTAACAGAATCAATGACGCAAATCCAAAATGCAGCCATAAAGCAGCTCTAACAATGTTAGACGTGTCAATCAGTTCAGTTTTGATTCAGATCAGTTCAACAACTGTGTGAATTTCATTCATTATGAAACCCTTGTTGAAAAAACAGCATATGCTGGTTAGATATGTTTTAAGGCATGGCAGCTGGTTTGAGCTGGTTTAAGCTGGTCTTTAGTTGTTCATGAGCAGGAGCTAGTTGCACATGACCAGCTTAAACCAGCTCATAACCAGCTCAGGACCAGCTTAAAACCAACTCAAACCAGCTGCCATGCTTTAAAACATACCCAGACAGCATACACTTTTTATTGTGTATTGTGTATTGTGTTTTTTTTTTTTTTTCAATTTTTAAACAAATTTTTTCAAGTTCAATTTAGCAATAAGAAGCTCTACCGAGAACAGCAGCATCGTTATTCAGCTCAAGTCAAGTTTTATTCTCACCCGATAGCGTCAGAGCAGTTAAGTTGAGGTTACTATTGGAATTAAAATGCATTTATTTTATACTAATAGTTTGAGTCTATTAACATATTTACTGACAAATCGCTTTAGACTTACTGATATAAAAATTATAAAATTAAATGTAATTAAACTTTATTGGGACTCATTGTGCACAATGCACATTTCTTAAAATTAAGTCTCAAATATGTTTTAATGTCACTATTGCAGAGGATTGTATGATCTTTCAATAATATTGGTCTTTAAAGGCAAAATATTTTGTTTTGCAAAGTGTACCTAAAGTATACTTCAAATAGTTCCACTTTAGCACAATCAAATATACTTAAGTATATCTTTAGTTGGACTTCATCACTACTTCCGCACAATTAAAGTGCATTAAGTACAAAATTAGTTATTCCAATTTAGCAGACATTACATATGTCAGTTTAGTATACTAAAAGTACAATTGCAGGGTATTTTATTAATTACATAATAGGTAAATGTATTTGTAGTATACTTAGCATGAAATAAATGTATTTTAAATACATTTTAGTATATTTATTTTTCACTAGGCTAGTAAGGTAGTTGTTAAATTTAGGTATTGGGTAGGATTATGGATTTAGAATATAATCATTCAGAATATGTGCTTTTTAAGTACTAATAAACAGCCAAAATATTAATAATAGGCATGCTAATAAGCAACTAGTTACTAGTGAGAATTGGTCCCTAAACTAAACCTTGGTTTTACCCAAGGCTCTTGGCCCAGCAGTAATCTCTGTGTAGGTGGAAGTTCATAACTTAGCAATAAAGGAAATAAAATCTGAAGCTCCACAATGGACAAGGTGCTCATTCTGGCAGTGTCTACTCAGCCAGTTCTATCATGACAACTCTCAAAAGATTTTAGTATGGAAATGGATATGACAATGTTAATGTGTTTGTTCTTGACAGAATAGATCTGCTTTGCTTCTGAATTGCTGCTGCTGTTGCTTACTCATGTTGTTGCAGATTATTGCTGCTGCTGCAAAGCAAGTACAGAACTTGATACTGCCAATACATACACTGATACAGTGCTGCGTATGTATTCAAGACATACTGCTGCTGCACAAATACCATATATAATAACCCATAGCAGATTTATACAGGTGGACCTGGGGATGTCGAGGGTTTCAGAGGAACTCTGAAAGCACGTTGCAAACTGCTTTAGTGAATGCTAACTTACCATTTAAATGTAAAGCAGCAAGCTCATTGTCAGCTTGTGCCAAGCAGATTAATGCTGTGAATATCATCAATTTGCTTTATCAGTTTCATGACAGAACATGGCATTTTTGCTTAAAGGGGGTCATATGATGTGGTTTTTGTTTTCCTTTGTCTTTGGAGTGTTACAAGCTGTTTGTGCATATATAAGATCTGTAAAGTTGCAAAGCTTAAAGTCTCAAACCCAAAGAGACATTTATTATATAAGTTAAGACTCGCCACGCCATCCTCTATGTCACGGTGTGGGCAGATTTGCATAACACCGCCCATATGTATGTGCAAAGAAAGAAGGGCGTAACTTTTTATACCAGCTGTAGTATTGTTGCAGCTGCCACCATGTTGTGGAGACGCTGTGTGTTTCATTGAGAAAGCAAAAGTACTTTGTTTAGCCTTACAAATGAGGAAGTTATATTTACAACACTGTTCCGGAACAGAACAACGCAAATATTCGACTGTGTGCTGCACATTTTACAGAGGACTGTTTCCTGAACCTGAGAGAGGTGCCAGCTGTACACAAAGGGTTAAGGCTATAAAGTGGGGCAATTCCAACGTTGCAAGGACAGTCTGGCACTTCTGACTCACGGCCTGTAAGTACTGTGACGAGTCGGCTGTCTCCCCCTACTTATCAGCATCTCTCCATGCCTTAATCGCCCTTTACCAGGCTCCTGACGGGAGTAGGCGTGCGAGAGAAGAGGGGCGCCGAAACAGCCAGGTCTGGCGGCGTGTGATGAGGCACACCTGACGTCAATGAAGCCTCATCACCGTGGAGGTTGAAATGCTGAGTGTGCCTCTCCTCGGGAGACCGGTCTCTACCCCGTGCATGCACGCTGATGTCCCCGTGGGTCCAGGAAGGGAGCGTTAGAGGGATCACGCGCGGCTAGACCAGCAGTCCAGACGAGTACCGCACCCGTTAGAATCTCCCAGAAGTGCCGTGAGCCAAGGAGGACGTAGCCACTAAAGAAAGCCGCCGCCCCTAGAGCCGCAGACCTAAGAGGGGAGCGCGTGGAACCGCCAGACTCCGCCCCTTACCTGGACCCTTTCCTTTTGAACACTGCCCCTCCTTCACGGAACCCCCAGCACAACGAGGACACCAGATCCCCCGGTTTATTTTGGACACTTTATTTTCCCCTTTTTGGACACTTTTGGTTATTTTATGTTAATAAAAGCCTCTCCAAGGCCTGACGTCACGCCCACTGTGTCTTTCATTTGCTCGTCCCGCCACAGTACGTTTACATATTTAAAGAATTTGCTACTGACTATTCAAACGCGTAGAGTAGTGCATTATAATCAGTAGTTATGTCCCCACTGGATGCAACAAGTGCCTTGTTTATAATGGGATTTTAATTGTTTTTGTCTCGTCGCACCAGGAAATGTCATCACAGCATGGTAAAGTGCGTAACATTTCCATCACACACTTGAGGTATTCGGCCAAACACAACGCACCAAATAGCTGGCCAATCAGGGAACACCTTGATTTCAGAACGATGAGCTTTGTAAAAAACGAAGCGTTTCAGAAAGGTGGGGCAGAGAAGAGCAACAATAATATACAATATGTGGAAAATAATGTGTTTTTTGAACCTCAAATTGCATAAACACATTGCATTACACCAAATACACAAAATAATGTTCTTTTTAGCAATCATATAACTCCTTTAATACTACACCTCAAATATATTTTTAAAAAAATAAAATAAAACAAGCTGTACGGAAAGCAGTTATTTAGGGCCAGACTGTTTGCTAGCTGGCAGAATAGCTTTGGGTGTTTATTTCACCTTCACTCTTCCCATATTATTAACTGTATTTTGTCACACCTGCTTTCTTTCACCTGTGAAATCTCCAATACAGTAAATAGGACCACACCTTTAGTGTAGCACATCCCTTTAAGTGCAAAGCTCAGGCAAAGATGTGATTAGCTAGTGTAAACTGCCATTGACAAGCTCACCTTCAGACCCAGTAGGGAACCGGCTTCTCGTGGCATGGTGGAGCGCTTACTTAGAGTGATGCGGCCAATCAAATGATCTCCCTCTTTGGATGGCTGCCAGCTCACTGGATGCTGTGAGGAACCAAACAATGCTTTTTCAGTCCCATTAATGCTGCACACACATGCTGACGACACGTATATGTGAACATAAAATCCAGTGAGTTCAGCTACGGAAACCCTGTAATCAAACAACTGCTGTTTCTGCTATTACCCACTGCCACTGATACATGACTGAAATATATTATTAAAATACAAGTGAAATACTTACATGCCACACAGTTGGGTCCAGAGGATGACAGTCCCAGTCACCTGCATAAAAGAAATTGACATTATGAGCACTGTAAACTTTTCTGTAATTAACATGTTAGTGCATTAAGTTACTTTTTAAGGAAAAAAAATGGTTTCGGCAATTTTATGTGAATTACACCTCTAGAGAAAATGTATGTGCATATATAAAATACGACGTACAAAAGAGGATTCTCTTCATCTCCCTTTGCCTGTCAATCATATTAAATAAATGCCTTCAAAGCACTAAGAAAAATGAACTGTGTTAAGCATTTAATCGCACGCACAATTTTGACAGGCCTAATCAATACATGTGGTTGCTTCATGAGGCTAAGATTTTGACATTTACCTTCCAGGAAAAGAGAATTCTCTCACTTTATAAACTGTTTATAATGATAGTTTCTAGCAAATTTACACTATAAATGCTATAAATCTGAGAGTTCATTTAACTTGGGGGAGCATATTACACAGTATCTTTTCCTTCACAAAGGTAGGAGATGTTTACAAAAAACCAAACAAGATAATATATAGCCTAGTATAACATTTTACAGTCTCATTTGACCATCTTGATTGCGTTCATAAAACTGTCTTACACCTCTAATGTATAGTGCCCAGGAAGACCCTCTGCACACACAGAATGAAGCATGAGCTATTCCCTTGGCAATCACTGACATTATAAGCTTCCGTCCAGTGTTTGCTTGTCCTAGTTATCAGGAATAAAGTCACATTAGCTCTGTATCTGCCATTACAATCCCAACTGCCAATGCTAAAGATGATGCTACCTAAAAAATGGTGCGGTAAAAATGGTAACATCTAAGGTAAATAATTTTATAGGTTAGGGCTGAATAATAATGGTTACACTGATAATCAAGAATATCTTGCTCAAAATAGTTGATTTTGTTTGACATTTAATCAGAATTCTTGGACTTTCATGTAACCACATATAAAGAGAATGTCAACTCATTTGAAGGGTCTATTTTACCTCTTCAAGTCTCCTAAATCATTACCCCACAGTTTCACAGACAAGGCTTAAGCCTAGTCCTAGGCTAAACTGTATTTCTGAGCTGTTTCAACTGAAAGAAACTTGCGCTGCCCGATCTTAAAATACATCAGTGCCTTTGTTTTGTCTCAAGATGCACACAGTAATGTTTTTTCTAAACACTAATTGTCCTTATTTAACTATGGCCTAATTCTGGCTTAGTCTAAGCCCTGTCTGTGAAACCGGGCCTATTTATCATATACACACTCTCTGTCAGGGTGGTTTTTTTTGTCTCTTCAAAATTTGGATTTTTAAAACAACGCATTTTGGTCTGATAGTTAAAGATTTATTTTTTGGCATTTTGGTCACAGTTAGTTGACAAGACGAAAAATGGGAAAGATAGAAGGGGGCAGGATCGGTCCAGGTCAACAAGCAGGGACTTGAACTCGGGACGCCCGAAGTGCAACTGTGCTGTTTGTTGGCTCCGACACAAAATACAACATTAACAGTGTATAAATCAATTGATTTCTAAAGAAACATTGTCTAACAGCGACACCAGCAGGTAAAGTTACAGCGGGAGTCTGCGTCTCTCACACCTGCCCTGAGCCCATTGAGTTTTAACAGACCCGCTAAAGCGTGTGGTGAGTTTGGTGGCAGGTAACTGAGAACGAATGGGTGAAATTCATGTAAGATATGTGATATGACTGGTTGTGATCGTCTATGATTGGTTCATGCAAAAAATCCCGCCTCTTGTGTTTGTGCATGAATTACTCTGAGCGAACACTGAATTGATTGCCAATGGCATCAAATCAATACATTTAATCAAAAATCTTAAATGCTATTTTATCTCATCTCCAGTGTTGGTGTAGTTACTGTCTTTTCCTTTTTTAGGACAGTACAGGAGGAGGTGAAAAGGGTGATACAGATGGGAGGATGGGATTGGGAAATGACCCGAGTCAGATTCATGTTGGAACATGTTTGCTATCAGGCCATGGCTCCGACAGGGGACATTATGTTTGCACATGGTAGCTTCAGGGTTTCTTCAACTTCAAATTCTCTTCAAATACATAAATATTTACAACACAATGTCATATAGTATATTAAATCTCAAATAATGTAATGTTTAATAGCATTCTGTGGTAAAAATGACAATGAATTTTGGAACAAAATTACAAACGTCTTAGTCTTGCTAAAGTTAATTTCACTTTTTTTTCTAGATCTGATATGCACAAAAAGAAATCATATTTTCCAAATTTGTACATAATTTGAAGAAATTATAGCTTGATTAATACAAATATATCATGTCAGGGACTTTCAAAACCCTGTGGCCTTAATGGGAAGAGCCAAAGCACAGTCAGAATGGGCAAGGATGAATATGAAAAAGTCCCCAAATGGAACATGCTGCATCCGAGGACTGACGAAAGCCAGTCAGTCACTCAGCGGTTTTATATGAGAGAGCTGCTGACCTAATTCCCAAATCTGGTGCCCTAAAAATGTTCCAAATAAACAAATGGAGCTTCACTGCATGAATCAGCAGGGTTTGTTTCACGGACCTCAGACTCAGGACTGATCATCATGGCTGAATAGCTTCAATGACGTATGTAACATGATGCTATCTATAGCTTTGATGTGAAAATTTATGCAAAAATAAAAAATTTTGAGATCAACATATACATCGGTGTGATTATTAAAAACTGATTATAACTTTGGGAGCTGACTAAAACTGATCAAAGCTGCAGTGCGAGTGTCCATGAGCACATTCACATATACATTCACATCCACCTAACTGAGCATGCATTTCACAGTAAATACAAAATAGAGCTGTATAAGGCAATGTTAATTATTTGCATTCATCGAAGCTGAACAAGAGAAAGTTGCACTTTTAGATTAAATCCATAAAGTGTGGGGCAGCAGTTTTACTGTTGAATTATTCCTGATTTGCATTTTCTGTGTGTTTTAGGGCACTTTGATAAATATTCAATCTGTTTTGTGTGTGTGTGTGTGTGTGTGTGTGTGTAAGCAGAATAAAGAACAGTTACATTTTAAAAAAGTTTTTAAAAGAAATCTCTTCAGCTCAACCAAGGCTGCATTTATGTGATCAAAAATACAGTAAAAACAGTGATACTGTGAAAAAATATTGCAATTTAAAAGAACTGCTTTCTAGTTGAATATATGTCAAAATGAAATTTATTCCAGTGATGCAAAACCAAGATATTTTTTAATGATTTTGAAAAAAAAAAAAAAATATATATATATATAAGCTCAACCAAGACTGCATTTATGTGACCAAAAATATAATAAAATAAAAATAAAAATATAATAATTGCTATTATATATATATATATATATATATATAAATGCAGAAATTTTCTAGTTGAATATATTTTAAAATGTATTTTATTCCTGTGATGCAAAGGAATAATTTTAGCAGCCGTTACTGCAGTCTTCAGTGTCACACAATCCTTCAGAAATCATTCTAATATGCTGGTTTGCTGCTCTTTGCTCTTTCTTATTATTATCAATGTTGAAAATAGTTATGCGGCTTCATATTTTGTGGAAATGGTGACACATTTTTGCAGGAATGTATGGAAAGTTCAAAAGAAACAGAAATAGAAATCTTTTGTAACACTATAAATTACTGTCAGTTTTGACCAATATAATGAATTCTTGGTGAATATCTATGGTGATATATACCATGGTGATGGATATATTACAGACCCCAAAATTATGAATGGTAGTATATACAATTTATTTGGACTAATATTGAATTAGCTGCGCTATTCAATTGTTTCAATATTACATTTAAGAAAATCGATTTTCATAATCAAAGACCATTTTTAATTTAATTTAAGAACACCTGCTACTTTAATACCCTCGTGTAATAAATAGCGCCATTGCCCATGGCCCAGCGTCTTAAACCACACACACACTAATACACACACCATCAATCTGCAACACTTACTGCTGATCAGCAAAAATATACATTTTAAATAAAATTATGGCTTATCATTTACCACTGTATTGGGTATGTAAGAGGGTTTAGTGAATTTGAAAAATAAAATTAACTACATAAACAAAGTTCACCTACCTTTTTCACTAACACTTTCGATCTCCACATCCTCACAACTGGTGTATTCAGGCGTGGAGCCGCCCTCTTCTTCTGAGCTACTGATGGACATCTGCCTTTTGTTGAGGCCTCGTTTGGGTCTATAGGCTCTAGGTGGAGGTGGCCGTAATGACTCAGATTGGTCCGAGCTAAGAGAAGAATCCTTACGCATGATTTCTGCAGCCTTTTCCCGCTTAGCCCTGTGCAGAAAAGCTGCGGACCCAGGATCCAGATGCCCCTTTGGGCCCCAGTCCTGTCCGTCCCTGAGGTCTGGAGGCCCAGGAGGGCCCACTTGAGGGCCACCGTGGCCCTGTTTACTGAGGGATCCTTGTAACCCAACACCGCCCCCCACGGTCCTGTCCACAGAATAAGCTCGATGGTTTTCTAAAAGGGCCTTGCGGTCTTCGTTGTTAGCCACCCGTTGCCTGCTCATGCGATTTCCAGGCGGCTCGCCCCCGTCTTGCATTAATCCAACTTCGTTGATGGCTAGGTCGCTGTGATGACGCTCCTGACGCATTTTGGACACTTTGGCATGCATACGCATTTCCTGTTCCTCCTTCTGCGGTTTAACAGGGTACCGGGCGAGGTTCGGGTCGCTGCGGTAACGAGTCTGGTACTCTTCCTCTCGTCTTTGACGCTCTCGCTCTTCCTCCTCCTGTCTCCTTCGCCGCTCGGGATGGGTGGGTTCATTCTCTGAGTATTCCTGCGAGTTACCTTTCTCTAATCGCCTGCTGTCACGCTTTTCACCTGGAGCTCGGTCTTCAGAGGCCTGTGATGACAACCGGCCTGGGCCTCGTCTTCTCTCTCCACGTCCAATCACCTTTCCATTCTGCTCGTGCAGGGACACAGGTCTCTTCCTATTATTCATTAGACAGAAGTTGGAAAGACTGTGAGATACAACATTTGGAATCACTACAGCCAATTTGCATTTACAAATGCCACAAAGGCAGTTATTTGTATAATAAACAGCACAACACCTGTTAACCCCTGTTTTTCAAAATGTGGGAATTCAAATGCAAAAAGGATTTAACTGAATATGCATCTGATAGGAAGACAAGCAACAGACGTCATCTTATAAAGAGATTATAAGGCAGGAGCAGCAGTCCACATACTGCCAGTTGAAAACAGGTCAGGATGAACAGATTTTGTTGAAACGTCCAGCTTAAAATAGAACAAATTGTATGTTGACAGTAGGGATATGTAACACTGCATATTTTGAAAATTCTCTTCTGGGAGCCCAATGACTAGTGGACAAATCAGTCTTAAAGGAGTAGAACAAAAATGTACAGATAATGTACTCACCCCCTTGTTATCCAAGATGTTCATGACTTTCTTTGATCAGTCGTAAAGAAATTATGTGTTTTGAGGAAAACATTTCACGAATTATCTCCGTATAGTGGACTTCTATGGTGCCCGTGAGTTTGAACTTCCACAGTGCAGTTTAAATGCAGCTTCAAAGGGCTCTAAACAATCCCAGCTGAGGAATAAGGGTCTTATCTTATCTTCGCAAAGAAGGTCAAAACAAAAAAAAGGTCCAAAACAAAGTAAAACTTTAAAATTCTCCTACATCGGTTCAGAAGTACTGCAAAACGTGCTAAACGTTCACTTTGTAAACACTGGATCGGTACTTCTGAACCGATGTAGGACAATTTTAAAGTTGGAAGAAACAATGAGATGGGAGTTTTTCGACATACCCTGACTGTATTGACCTGGATAACACAGAGTACACATGTGCATGGCAGAGCTAGACAAGACAAGCATTTGAGGTTAAAAAAGTATATACATTTTTATTTGTTTTAAAAAAGGACTGATCGTTTCACTAGATAAGACTCTTCTTTCTCAACTTGGATTGTTTAGAGCCCTTCGAAGCTGCATTTAAACTGCATTTTGGAATTTCAAACTGGCAGGCACCATAGAAGTCCACCATATGGAGATCATTCTTGAAATGTTTTCCTCAAAAAACATAATTTCTTTACGACTGAAGAAAGAAATACACAAACGTCTTGAATGACAATGGAGTGAGTGCATTATCTGTAAATTTTTGTTCTGGAAGTGAACTACTCCTTTAACGGAGCCTTCTACAATTTGGATTGCTTCACATAACCCTGGAGCTACTTAGAATTTGACATGCCATTGTAAAGGATCGTTCACCCAAAAATGAAAATTCTGTCATTAGGCCTCATGTCATTCCAAACCCATAAGACCTTTGTTCATCTTGGGAACACAAATTAAGATATTTTTGATCAAATCTGTGAGCTTTCTCACCATGCATAGACAGCAATGCAACTGACACGCTCAAGGCTCAAGGTAGTACGGCCATTGTTAAAATTGTCCATGTGACATCAGTGGTGCAACCGTAATGTTATGAAGCTACAAGAATACTTTTTGTGTGCGAAGAAAACAAAGATAACAACTTTATTCAACAATTTCTTCTCTTCTGTGTCAGTCTCTGATGCAGGGCTGCTAAAACAGCAGGAGCCGGCATTCTGACGTAGAACCCAGATGTGCTGCACCTTGTTTACATGCAGAGGAACAGGCGCACTGTCTTTGTAAACATGTCTTAAGATTTCGACAGGGAATGAGTTGACAGAGATTTTTTTGCCCAGCCTTACTTATCTGAACCAGAATATACAGACGATGAAATGAGAAAAATGGATGTTCTATGTTAGAACAGCGGCTCCTGTGCCAGCATCACTACATGCATGCATCGTGGAGAAATTGTAGAATATAGTTGTCATTTTTGTTTTCCTTGCACACAGAAAGTATTCTCATAGCTTCATAAAATTCAGGATGAAGCACTGATGTCACATGGACTATTTTACTGATGTGCTCACTACTTTTCTAGGCCTTGAATGCGGTAGTTGCATTGCTGTCCATGAAAGCTCTCAGATTTCATCAAAAATATCTTAATTTATGTTCCAAAGCTAAACGAAGGTCTTGCGGGTTTGGAACGACATGAGAGTGAGTAATTAATGACAGAATTTTCATTTTTGTGTGAACTATCCCTTTAAAAACATGGCAATACATTTTATTTTAAACCAGTAAATGCATTTGGTATCAACTAAAAACAAACCACAACAATTAACAATATGACAAATTTTACAGCATTTATTATTCTGAGCTAATCTTAATAAATATACTTTTGTTCATTAATTTGTGTTTTTTCATAATACGTTAAATGTAAATTCTGTTATCATTCGCTCACACAGTGTTTCATCTATGAAATACGAATGAAGATATTTTTGCTATTATTTTGAATAACTTTTGCTGTTCATTCCAAGCCCAAACAACCTATAATTATTTTTAAGCATCAGTGTCAAAGACATTGTAAAAAGGCAGAAGTATTGTAAAAGTAAAAGCAGCTTCCACAAGAACCAACGAGGTTTGTTTATGTGCGTCAAGCAAGAACGGTTGAGCTTGTTTACTATATTGGATGTATGATGTATGTGCAATGATCAGTGTTTAAATATTAGTAAATGCCTGAGTGAAATCTATTAATCATATAAAGCAGTTATGTTGGTTATATTTTCATGTGTGCTCCAAAGATAAACAAAACGCATAGAGGTTTGGAATGACATGAGAGTAAATGATGACAGAATTTTCATTTTGGGGTGAAATTTAACTTTGATTTAAAATTTAAATTTAAAATGTACTATTAGTACATGTGAAATAAAATGTATTGTTCATTGTTAGTTCATGATACCTACTGCATTAACTAATGCAGTAGGAAACTGAATCTTACTGTAAAGTGTTTCCAAAACTATAATGCACAAGACACTCAAAATATGGATACTAATCAGGGGTGACACCTTAAAAGGATGTGATGCTGCAGAGATTGCTGCAGTAATTTTATTGTGGTTTTACCCTGTAGCAATACTAAATAAATAAAAATCCAACTATATCCTAGTTGATCTCAAGACAAGACAAGACAACCATTATGACCCATCTCAAGCTGACACAATATACAAAAGCATATTTTAGTTAAGTGCCACCAGTAAATACGCATTTCTGCATTGCATACTTCATTTTGATCAGTGAGAAATATAACTCAGGATTGGCATGTGTGTAAATGGTGTACAGTTTTTCGGCCTACTTTTCTCGTGGCGGTTCACTGCGGGAGCGTGAGGTGGGCATTGTATCTGCTCCCTTGGTTGGGTCACCAGCACCAGCGTTGGGTGGCAGAGTGTCGTTAGCGACCGGGGCCTGTGATCTGGAGCGCAACTTCCTGTCCTTCTCCAACTCAGGGACACTGAGGGGAGCGCCCACACTAAGAGGCCTCCCCCCAGGCCCTGATGAAAACCATTCTCCTGATTTAGTTAGGATTTCCTGCTGTTTCCTGCACAGGTTACATACCCACATCACCTGCATAGACAAATACAAGTGTTATTAAGGCAGGCAGAGATTGATCATCATTGCACATGATCAAGATCTACAGTACAGGGATAGGCAACACCGGTCCTGGAGTGCCAGTGTCCTGCAGAGTTTAGCTCCAACCCTGAGAAAAAAAAATCTGTCTATAGCCCTAGTGATTCTGAAAACCTTGATTAGTTTACAGGTGTGTTTGATTAGGGTTGGAGCTAAGCTCTGAAGGACAGTGGCACTCCAGGACTGTCATTTCCTGCCCATGAGGTAACATATTAGGCTTCAGAATACTAAAATTACATTGTTTTAAACATTATTTTACAGTTTTTTAAAGACATTTAAATTAAGACAGAGAGACAGACACACATACATAAACACATAAAATACAAAGATACAGTACATCCACACAATATCAAACAAAAGCGTAATTTCAATCTATCAATTTTTTTTTTCTCAGCAGTAGGCAAGGGATATGAACTGACAATGTAGAGCAGGTGTAAATATGAGCTGCAATATTACAGAAACAAGTGAACCACACTAAACAATCAAGCGCTATAAAGTATAAAAGTGTCTATTTTCAAGTTAGCCAGTCTGCTTCTTTATGATAGTTTCCTACATCTGCTGAATTGCACTAAATGCTGTTGGCAGCAAATACGTCATTCAAAGTTTACAGATCTAGTATCCCTAGTACAAGCCTTGAAAGCTGGTGGTACCTAAAAACCCTATAAATAACTTTACAAGCACAGTTTTCACGGTTTTTGGCACTTGATTCATATAGATCACTTTTATGATCTCTTTAAAAACTTTTTTAAATCGTCAAAGTTTGTTTGTGAGGACTTTCAATGGAGGGACAGACTTTCAATGGAGGGACAGGTTAAATGTACAGTTCACCTAAAAATAAAAATGAGCCCATTATTTACTCAATATCAAGGCATCCTAGGCGTATATGACTTCCTTCTTTCAGACGAATCTAATCTGAGTTATTTTAAAAATTTTCCTGGCTTTTTCAAGATTTATCATGACAATAGTCAAACAGATCAAAACAAGTCCAATAAAGCGCATCCATCCATAATAAAAAGTGCCTCACTCAGCTCCGGGGGGTGAATACTGTAGCATATTACATGTAGAATACTCCTACTGTAGCAAGTTGGTGCATTTTTGTAAGAAAAATATCCATATTTAAAACGTAATAATCACTTTAATCTAGCTTGCGCTTGTACACGGAAGCCGTTCCGGGCGGATGACGTAGGACGTCGGCGTTGCGCATATGCGGGTGAGTCTTGTAAAAACCAACATTTGTTTACAGGAGCAAAGGAAGCAAAGTTTCCTTACCTTAGCAAGGAAAAACCAATCTCCTCTTGGCTTACATCGAAATCCTCCGACATTCTTCTTTAAATTATTCTAATTCGTGTGTAACGCCAGCCTCCTCCATCATCCACCAGGAGCAGCTTCCGTAAACAACAGTGAGCGCAAACTAGATTAAAGTGATTATTAAGTTTTAATTATGGATATTTTTCTTCCAAAAAACGCATTCAGGAGGCCTTTATTTACCCAGTGGAGCCGTGTGAGGCACTTTTTATTATGGATGGATGCACTTTATTTGACTTGTTTTGACCTGTTGAAGAGAAACACCCATCTATTGCCATGATAAAGCTTGAAAAAGCCAGAACATTTTTTTTAATATAACTCTGATTGGATTCGTCTGAAAGAAGGAAGTCATATACACCTAAGATGGCTTCAGGGTGAGAAAATAATGGGCTATTTTTTTTATTTTTGGGTGAACTAACCCTTTAATTAAAAATACCTTTTCCAGAAATACTTTTCTGCATCTGGGTAGATTTTTGCATTGCAAAATCATAATAATAAATTGAACTGTAAAATATGAAAAACTACAATGCACCTACAGTAGCCAAAAGATACAGAGCAAGGCATGACAAAACAACCAAAAAGACACGTATAGCTGTAGGGACGGTAACTGTACCATGGTTTTACTGTGCAGCTAACATGCTAATTAAAATATCACTGCTAAAATACTAATGCTAAATAAAGTATACATGAGAAGAAAGCAAATGAAATGTTACAGTGGAGGTTAACTTCTGAACAGCAAGAAACAAAAATCAGCCATCCTTTTTCTTCAACTGGGTAGATTTTTGCATTGCAAATGCACAAGTTATTATATCATCAGCCTCATATTTGTCAATCTGCTTCCTCCCATCTCTTTCCTTTTCCCCAATGAAGCCCTATTATTGAGCCCTGTAATGGTTCATTCATGAGATGGATGGCTGAGGCTGCCTAAAATACCTCCGCCGACACCATATTTCTTCACTTCCTCTACCCATATTTCTCCCACCCTCTCTCTTACACTCTCTCCCTCTCCCTCTCACTTTTTTTTTAGCTAGCCAGACAGGCCTGATCTGACATGATTAGCGGGAATGCTAAATCAAATGAACAGCTTTTGCCTTGACAACAAGTTCACGGCTTTAAAAGCACAGAGGTCCAATCTATTGATCTAGCATTAGGCTCTTAAAGCAACCATAGAATGACAGTAAATCCACTTCTGTTGTAATACCTGACGCCTGACGTGGCTACAGGAAACATTTGGTCAAGAAGAACCCCCTTTTTTTTAACTGAAGCTTGGAAAGGAAGCCAAAGGTCTGTGCGATACAGAACTGTGTAAATCACATGCACATCCTGCAACCAACACTGCATGTTTTATCGATTGGATGAATGGTGTGAGAATGGAAAAGCCAGTAACGTTAGTCATCTTTCACGCCTGATGATCAGTCGCAAATGGGTTATGAAAGCAAGAGCTTATATGATGCACAAAAACAGAATATTTTACAACAGATGCGGCTAAAAATGCTTCATTTAGAGTTCTGCGATAGTTCTGCGAAAGTCAAAAATAGTTTGACTTCTAATGGTGACAAACAAACTATTTCATGCTACTCACATGGTGGCGTCCTCCTAGATAATGGATCCCCTCTCACAGGGTCAACCTTCAACTCCATGAACATCCAGAACAAATTTCTTTGAAGAACCGCCAGTGCGAGATACCTCGCATTTTGGTGTTGACCTGATCTTAAAGAGGAGAGAGGCTGTTCTAGGACGGGATGGATATGAGGGAGAGTGAGAGAGAAGGGACGAGAGAGCATCATGGCCTGATTGGATCCAGTTGGCACAGCTCCAGCGTAATCTGAGGTAAATCAGATATGCAGAGGCCCACAGCTGTCAGCCAGCCAGAGAAACACTCT
Source organism: Labeo rohita (assembly GCF_022985175.1). Taxonomy (NCBI): domain Eukaryota; kingdom Metazoa; phylum Chordata; class Actinopteri; order Cypriniformes; family Cyprinidae; genus Labeo; species Labeo rohita. Next base: position 28,933,486 of record NC_066869.1, on the reverse strand, counting down.
CGGGAAGGATTAGCAATCCCTGCTAATCCCACCGCGCTACTGCTAGCCCTTCCCATTATTCAATCCAGTGACGAGACAATGCTGCCCGTGCTCTTCCTCTCACCGCCACTGGGAAACTACCACTGCAACACTGATCTTGAAAAGATGGACCACAGACTTTAAGTCCGTCTCAATGGAAAACTATGACATGTTCTTATTGGTAAACAAAAAGAAATTCACACATATAGGTGAAAACTGGTTTGGCAGTTTATGGTCAGAAAGTTTTGAGTAGGAAGAAAATCAACAACTTTTGAATGTGAATATGCTTTGGAAAAGACTACATGCGTAGATGGCTAGATTAGTCATCATTAGTTTTGTGCAGTCGAGGATGGGTAAAATAATCCAAGGCTTTAATCCTTGAATTAGATCGAATTCGAGCCGTACGCACAATGGAGGATTCACTTTCTCTCTGACTCATTTTTTTTTTCCAAAGGCCAGTTCACAACAATATCCAGGGCAGCTAAAGCCATTAAAGCTTCTCATCTTGCAAAGGCTTGATTCTAGAGCCCCTCTCCCAACTAGAGAACTGAGGAGAAAAGGGAAATAAAACATTTCAAAATCTAGGCCACTAAGACCTGGCCATTGTTAAGAGACAGAGAGAGAAAGAGATTAAATCTGAGAGAGGGCAGGGACAGTGGTTTCACTGTATTCCTGAATAGCATGAATAGGATTTTCTAGTGCAGGGAGATCACTAGTAACTAAGTATCAGACGAGACCATGAAAATCAGACAGTAAACAAGTATAATTTAATTTAACTGCAGACCTGAGGTCAGCACATATGGAAAGAGAGAGAGAGAGAGAGAGATGGATGAGGAAGGTTGTGTGTTTGTGTGCGTGTGTGTGTACATTTACATGGGTGTAAATACAATCTCTACTGTTCTCCAAGCATAAGTGTGCCAGCCACCCCCTGCTTTGGTGAATACTGTTCTCCATGGTAACCAAATCAGTGAAAAGAGAGGAGATGTACAGACGACTGTGTGAGTCTCCAGTACAGAGTCATGAATATCAAAATCGTGTGCTCTTTTTATTTCCTAACAACTAGGTGGAAACTTGGTACTCTTTTATTCAACACATTCTCACTCCCAACTCAACACATATTGAGGCTTGGTCAGGACCCCTTGGCATCACTTTTTGATGCTCAGGGCATCTCTTTAGCATCACTTTTGGATGTGCAGGGTCCTACATTGCTTTTAGTTGTTTGCATTATGTGTCACATTTAATGGTTTGCATGCATTTCCAAAAACAGAAATGATTTTATATAAATGTATTCTTTCATAAATATTTTGGAGAACCTAACCCTACCCCTACCCCTACCCCTACCCTAAACCCACTTACTTCTGAACAATGTAAAACACAGTGACAGGAATTTATTGCAAAAACTGACCATAAAAAACTGTATAAAACATTACAAACAAGTCGCATTGCATTCCAAATCCTCCAATATCTTTATAAGAAGAACAGAGTAAATAATAATGATTTAAACGCTGAAAATGATCTCGCTTCCGCACATATCAAATTCCAAAATATACTCCTAAACTTGTTTATCCTTACGTAATCGACACATAAGTGCCAACGGCATTTCACAGCCAAAGCTGACGTAACAGTTCTTTTGGTGGCAGTTTTTAAATTTGTGCACAGACTGCACACAGGATGAGCTTTATAGAGACAGAGATGGCGATCATGTCTATTCCTCTCAGAAATCAATTGTTTTGCCTCGGAAGACTTTGTGAGAATATTATTACTTTTTAAATAAATTGCGATTCTAGCTGTATCTCCCTGTTATATCCTGTGTTTTATATTGACAAATGGTTAGGTTTAGGGGCAGGGGTTGGGTTACGTGCTCATAAATGTGTGTAAAAAAAAAAAATAGTTTTGACTGTTTACATTAAAAAACACACCCCAACATGTATGCAATAATGGCAAAATTACTATCCAATATGTCATTTAATCATGATGATAAAATTCCCAAAGGGGTAACCTCTGCGTCAAAAAGTGACCAAGTGTCAATATGTGACAAGTTGGTAGTGAGAATGTGTTTTATTTAAACGTAAGTAACAAAAACTATGTTATAGTTGTTTAGTTCTATTTATGTCTGTAAATCAGTTAAAAAATGAAAATTACCCCATGATTTATTCACCCTCAAGCCATCCTAGGTGTATATGACTCTCTTTTTTTCAGACAAATACAGCCGGAGTTATATTAAAAAATGTCTTGGCTCTTCCAAGCTTTATAACTGAATGGCTGTTAAGATTTTGAAGTCCAATAAAGTACATCCATCCATCATAAAAAGTGCTCCACATGGCTCCCGGGGCTTAATTATGGCCCTCTGAAGTAAAACAACGCATTTTTGTAAGAAAGATATCCATATTTAAAACTTTAGAAACCATAATTTCCAGTTTCCGCTAACTTTCATGTGGGCGTACACGAGAGTGGAATTACAGTGGATGACGTAGGACGTAGGCTCTGGTGCGAACATGCTAGTCTCGAGAGAACCAAGATTTGTTTACAGCAAAGGAAACTAGTCTTGTCTAGTCTAGTCTGCTTATATCGAAATCCTCTGACATTTTCCTTTACAAATCTGCATTTTGTACTTCTAATTGATAGTATTTTGTTTTGCTCTCTCCTCTGCGCTTCCATATTCATCACCGCATTCGTCTTTGTCCTACATCATCTGCAGTTAGCGAAAGCTAGAGATTCTGGTTTATAAAGTTGTAAATATTCACTTTTTATGATTGATGGATGCACTTTATCTTACTTCAAAATCTCAACAGCCATTCACTGCCATTATAAAGCTTAGAGGAGCCAGGATATATTTTTTATATAACTCCAGTTGTATTTGTCTGAAGGAAGAAAGTCATATACACCTAGGATTGCTTGAGGGTGAGTAAATCAAGGGGAAATTTTCATTTTTGGGTGAACTATCCCTTTAAATTTGTTTGTGTCAGTTAATTCAAAACTTGATTCAGTTCAATATTTAATTTGCATTATGCATTTTTCATATATTTATTGATAAATGTTAAAATGTATTCAGGATAGATTTTTTGTTCTATTGCTCAGCCCTAAAATTGAGCAAATAAAAACATAAATATGCAAACACAAAGATATGACTAGTTGTAGAGAACAAAAGCAGTGACATAGGTTTGATACTAAAGAGAAATGAAGGCAGGTGAGACAGAGAGGAATAAGGCAGTCTATTGCATCTGCAGTGGTCTGGGGAAAAGGACTGGGGCTCAACTGTGCTACTTCAGAAGAAATGGGTTATGAAAAATAACTGCCTTCCTCTCAAAAACTGACAGATCTGCTGACACAGTCTCCATTGCACACCCCAAAGAGAAAACTTGCTCATACATCACACAAACACACACGCACACACAAGCACACGCACAGCTTGGATCCAATAAAGCACTCAGGGGAATTTTAATATTAAAGCATACAGACACCTGTGACAGGTTGCTTAGGCTGTCAGTACTAGTTTAAAGGGGTCATATCATGAGAAACCAAATTGTTCTTTGATCTTTAGAAAAATATTGTAACAGAATTCCCAATATTTATAATGCCCTATTCTGTTTCAGAAAATGTACTATCCATGCACTTACAGCCGCACATCAATCTACAGAACAGACTCCTAAAGGATTTTCACATTTGCTTGGCTAGCTCTACTACTGGAGGACTGAAAGGAGGAATAGCATGTGCGAACATCAGCATTTGTGCACGCCGTATAAACAGAACAGGGATAAATAGAGTCCCTAGCCAGCTGCTGGTCAGAAGGGAAGTGTTACACTGGTAAATAAAACTCACTCCTTTCCCTAACAACACGGCTAACGGCTAAGCTAAGCAGTTTTTGCGCTTAAAGGCTGTTAGGAAGAGATTGCTTCTTTATCTTGTTAGCGAGCCACAACCATGTTGCTCGTGAATCATCTTTGCACTAGCTTTCCAAAACATTTCCGCTAGTGAGTAATTTTAATATACTGTATGTAGGTACAGGCTAAATGCTAAGTCCAATCTGCTGTATGATTAATCACATCCTGATGGCTATAAGGCAACAGTATACGTTAGTTTTTTATGTGTACATGCTTGGGTGTGCATACAGTGCACATGATGAAATTTTCAACATCAGCAAACACGGTAAAAAAAAAAAAGATTTTCTGTTGTAAATAAAGATTATGTTTGTATGTTTTACAAGAAAATACTATCTCAGTCTGTTTACTTCAAAAATTCATGTTTAATTCAATTGTACATAAGGTTTCTGTGAAATTTACTATCGATTTCAAATTGAAAATTGTTTTGAAGTCAATCCTAAATTTTTTTTTTTAGTGTAGTATGCGTATATTGTATATGTAGAGCTCTTTTTCTAACTGCGCATACATCAATCAATTTTGTATTTTTTTGTTGTTGTATGAGACCGCAATAACAGAGTGAAAACACAATTTTATCAGTCATAACATGTAGTAGGGCTTCACAATTTGGGGGAAAAGGGAGAATTGCGTGTTTTTATGTTAAAAGTTGTGATTGATCATAAGCTGCTCACGTGTAAATGGACACGGTGCCGCACTTCACTCTGAAACACATTGCCCTTATATTTATTTCATTATATCATAGCTTTGTGATTTGATAATCACACTAAGCCATACTGATTTTGGTTTTATTTCTATTAAATGTGCAGCCCTAAGGTTTGGAGAGAAACAGCCAACATAGGCTCATTGGAAATACGTGCCTCTATATACATTTGTGCAAAACTGAATCAACGTACCTATATGTACAAATCACTGCAGTTTTCAGTTGAAATGAACACTAGAGGCAGTAAAATTCCAACTTTTTACCTCAAGCAGCAGAATAAAATGTGCCTGTACCAATGTAATAAAAACGTGCCACAGTCACATATTGAACGTGTGTTTTAGCGCCACTCTCTGGACATTTCACTTTGAAACTGCCACGAAACATGCAGTTGTAGAAATGTACATAGAGGCAGGTATTTTCATGAGCCTGGGTGGAAATAGCGTACACATTGGACAACGTTGAAAATTTTTGTGTGCATGTGTTGACCGCCTGTGTTAGTGTACCCTATGAAATGAAGTATATGTATTTGGCAGTATGCATATGATAAGTGTACATGTACAAAACATACTTTGGGCTTACTGTTGGAAAGATCCCACCTATATAAAAGCTGAGCTCTTTACCAAAATGATTACAGAATTAGTTCACTCCTGAATTAAAATTTCCTGATAATTTCATCACCCCCATGTCAACCAAAAATGCTCATGTCTTTCTTTCTTCAGTTGAAAAAGAGATTAGGTTTTTAAGGAAAACATTCCAGGATTTTTCTCCATATAGTGGTTCAAATTGCGGTTTTAAAGGAGAAGTCCAAAATGTACAGATAATGTACTCACCCCCTTGTCATGCAATATGTTCATGTCTTTCTTTCATCAGTCATAAAGAAATCGTTTTTTTTAAAGGAAAACATTTCAGCATTTTCTCCATATAATGGACTTCTATGGTGCCCCGAGTTTGAACTTCCAAAATGCAGTTTAAATACGGCTTCAAACGATCCCAAATGGGGTTGTAACCGATCCCAGCCAAGGAAGAAGGGCCTTATCTAGTGAAACAATCGTTATTTTTACAAATATAACACAATTTATATATTTTTTAATGTCAAATGCTCGTCTTGTCTTACTCTGCCTGAACTCTGTTTTTTTTGGTTCATGACAGTTGGGGTATGTAGAAAAACTTTTGCTAGATAAGACCCTTCTTCCTCAGCTGGGATTTACGACCGCATTTGGGATTGTTTGAAGCCACCTTTAAACTGCATTTTGGAAGTTCAAACTTGGGGCACCATAGAAGTCCATTATATGGAGAAAAATCCTGAAATGTTTTCCTCAAAAAAACATAATTTCTTTATGACTGAAGAAAGAAAGACATGAACATCTTTTAACCACAAATGCTCATCTTGCTCTGCGATGTGAGCCTACGAATTCAAGCATTATGTAATCATGTTGGAAAAGTCGCATGTGATTAGTTCTTTTCATTCTGGTTCAAAAAGCTACCTGATCTCATGAAGAAAACGTACCTGTGGGAACTTTTTTGCAAGATGTGAAATACTTGCCAAATATCACTGCAGTTTCTAACAGAAATGAACACTAGAGGCAGTAAAACAGCGAGCACTTGTAATCATTTCTGTACATAGTTATGATTACAGCTACATATGTTTCACTTTTCAGACATAACAAGCTTGCTCAGTAGCTCAGCCGGCAATTGGACTTAGGATGCAAAATCCTTGGGTATGAATCCCGTGAAAAACATGACAGATGAGAGATCAAAAACAAGCTAAAATGGCATGTTTGTGATTGCGTTTTTATGTCACATTCACTTTTGTTCATAGTATCAGGTAGGTGTACATGTAGTGCAGATGGTACGTCATATTAAAACGTCACGGAGCTTTAGAGTTATAGCGTCACTCAACGGACATTTTAAGTCAGAATTGTGGTCACACGTGACCTTTTCAGCATGATTATGTAATGCGTCAAGCTAGTGCGAGATGAGCATTTGTGGTTAAAAAGTATATACATTTCTTTTCAACTGAAGAGAGAAAGACATGAACATCTTATCAGGAAATTTTAATTCTGAGGTGAACTAATCTTTTAAGTACAACCACACACAACATTCAGAAGTATATGCTAAAAAGGAAGGACATTTCTATTTTAGCAGCATAAGTTCAACACCATTACCAGTCATTCAGAAACAGACAACAAGCACAAACACAGCAATAAACACAGACACCTGACAGGAAACACATCACACACATAAAAACGCACAAGTCGCAAGTGCCCACTGGAGTGCAGGGTAAGTATTTTTCTCTGAGTGCTTTCATCAATACTAACAAAGTGAATTGCAACTATAGCATTACGTGCTAAAACCTTGAATTTTAACCTTGAACTTTCACCCCGTGGCATGCCTATTGCAATCCCAGGGCACAAGCAGGTGCAGTGAACATGCACAGATAAGCATTCTCTCATCACTGGTAGCACTTTAAGTGAAAGGGAATCCATTCCATGTTTTGAACATGTCGCTGCTGGAAATCATGTAAATGCAGCTTACATAATGTTTAAGTTAAACCCATTTGACTAAAGAGCAACCAGTTGTGAGACATCAATATTCCAACAAATCCAAATACCCTATTCCCCTAACCCCCTTGCTGTGGCAACAACTTCGGCATCCCTGGTGGTAGCAACAAGGAAGGGAGGGGGATGGGGTTCAGCCAACACATGCTAGTTTCCTATTAGCTGGCTCTCATGAGGAAAGAATTGGTGTTGCCCATGCAGAATCTACAAGACTCAGAATGTCTTACCCTGTCTTTCCCTATGAGACACTTTGCATGAACAGAAGACAAATAATGGGCGCAATATTAGTCAAATTTTCTTTGTGCTCAATATAGCAGAAGAAAAATCAACTGAATTTTACAACACAATGCCATGACAATGCCAGTACACGGTAAATAATGTTTATTAAAGTGTTAAAATAAAATCCGTTTCATAGTTTTATTTTAAGCTACCTTACCATATACTGTAAAGTACAATCAAATGTATATATTTTTGCAAGTAAAATGAATGAATTACTGTACAGCAACATGTATGACACATCACATATGGCTATATTTTATAGTTTTGTCATTTTGACCCAGGGAGGGATTTTGACCCATTTAAGAATTTTCATTTTCATAAACATGCTAATGTTATCACATTGGACTAAAAATTACTGACTTTGCTCCCACAGACTTTCAAATAAATAAATAAAATAAAATAATAATTCAAATAATATAATTATTATATATTATGATATATAATATATTATACAACAGTTCTTTCTGGTCCTCGAATCTGATTTGCTAATAAGAGTGAGATATTAGAGTCCAACAGCCCTTTCATCGTTGTAATTATATCACTCCGTCTGCGGTACTTCTCACAGCGAGTATGATGTGTCGATTTTTCGGACATGTGAGCTCCAGGACGTCAATGTCGTTCGTCGCTCATGAACCCGCTGAGAGCAGCCTCATCTCAGCCAGATCTTCTGGAATTTACCGCTGGCTCTGATATCTCTATTGTGGTTTATTATTAATTATAATTCATTTTGGGTAAATCTAACAGTATCAGCTCAACATTCCTTCGTTACTAGTTCTAAAGTGACGTTTTCAAATTAGCAATGAAGGCTTGGGCTCAGCTGTTAAACTGTCAACTTTAGAGTTGAATCTGTGGCAGAAGGTAGTTCTGCACAAAAGAGGATTTTTAAAGATGCTCCATTGTTGTTTCATATGTATTTACACACTCGTGCCATTGAACTGTTGTATAAACGCAATATTACACTTGTAGACCAGAGATATGGCTGTATATTTTGGCACGCTGTGATTACCTACGGTCGAATCACAACCGTGCCAATATAAAGCCATATCTCATGTCTATGAGTGTGATATTGCTCATTTATTATAATCTGAATTTTTTTTTTTTTGTTACCCTGTGATGTTTCCAATAGAAATTGACCAACCACAAGAAACTGCATATAAATCTTTTGCTATCCCTTCTGGTTTTAGAGCAGTTTTGGCCACTTCTTTAGCTGGCCAGGTTGGTCTTAGTTGGTCAGGCTTAGAGAACAACCAGCAAAAACCAGCCTGACCAGCCTAGCTAGGCTGGCAGACCAGTTAAAACCAGCTGAGACCAGCCAACCATCTTAGGCTGGTTTTTAGCTGTTTTTTTTTTTCATAGGGGATATTAATCACCAAATTTTGGATTCTTTATATCAACATTTTTTCTTTCAATTGCTACAGGTTTTGTATTTCTTTTTGGAACTGACTAACAGGCTTTAATAATAAAATATTTTTGAGTGATAAAACCATTATTTGTGGATAACTGGCAAAGTTCAGTAAAAAAAAAAAACCTGTGGTGCATAAGAGGAACAAAGATTTGGTAATAATAATATTTTGGTAAGATTTGATAAAAATTTTCTTTGGGATTAGGAAATTAGGGGAAAAAAACATTCAGTGCAGCACAAAAGTTAAATAGTTTCTTCTTCTTTTTGTTATTGGTAATGTACATAATGTGTTGCATATTCTGTTTTTTTTTTTTTCTTTTTTTTTTTTTGGTTGCACTGTCTATATTCCACTTATGATGAACTCTGAGTCATCATAATTCATCAGGCTTTCTATTGTGCCACCTGTATTATTAATTATATATATTATATTATTTATTAGTGGTTATCAGTGCATTTTAATATAGTAGCTATATTAACATTATATCACTGTTTTACTACTATAAGTTGTAAAGCATATAAGCACCAGTATACAAACCCACAATAACTGTGAATTTCTGGCATCCACAGCTGCCAGTCCTGAAGGTTTTGTAAGAGATTCGAATCACCCTCTCACACACATGTACATACACAACTTCTTATATTAGCAACAAAAATGGAATTAGTCCATTCAATCCAGTGATTGTGCACATTCAGACGTAACACAGTTTCCTCAAATCACATTAGCAGGGCACACAGCAAAAAGAAAAGAAAAACTCTAACCACTTTATCCTCCTTGAGTCATGCAGTCCAGGAAGCAGAGAGTGAAAGACAAGCAAACAGAGGTAGTGGGGGAAAGGAGGAGGGTTGGAGGTGGAAGAGAAAAAGTGTGAAATTAAAATTGAAAATAAATGGTGAGAAATGGAAAGAAAGAGTGTGTGAAAAAGAAATGGGAGGAGGGAAGAGTGGGAGGAAAAAGTGTTAGTGAAGCAACCGCGTTTTCTCTTGTGCGTCAAAACAGACATATGCATAGAGAGTGAAAAGGGCAATCAAAAAAGCTTTAATAACTCCTTTTTTAATACATGTTTAATACATGAACTGAACTGTGGGTGATCAAAGGTTTGTGTTCTATACATAACAACAGACATGTCCAACAATGGTCATGTATGGCTCTCTGGTAGAGATGAAATGTGAGAACAGAACTGACAACTCTAGACATGTTCTCCACTCATACCAAAATGAGAGCATAACAAAACACAGATGAGGGGTCCAAGCAACCTCACAGGATGCTTATTCAACACTGTGAGGCCTCGCTGAATCTGTGCCTGCGCATCATATTTGTTGACAAATTGTGTTTGATTTAGGAGATCTGTACATGACTTTGTCTCTGTCATGCCCCCAACAGGCAAACACCAGAACTACAGCCGTGCTCTCTTGCAGCCTTGGCCTTTCAAGGTATTGATTGATCCTGGATGCTGGCTGGGAGAATTTGACACCAATTGATCTTCACTGTGAGAATTATCAGAAGGGAAAAAACTAATTCTGAGAAGAAAATCTTAATGTTGATCATTAAGAGGATATGACGGTTTTTATTAGTATAAATGCGAGTCTGAGTGATCAAGGCTGGGCAGAAACTCTTGACAGGATGAACAGCACATAAAAACTCATACACACCTGCACATACTATACCTCTGTTTTTTTTTTTTTTACACATAAATAGAGTAAAATGTTGTTTACAGGAATGGTTCACCCAAAAATGAAAATTACCCCATGAATTATTCACCGTCAAGCCATACTAGGTGTATATGAGTTGCTTCTTTTATATGAATACAATCGGAGTTATATTAATAAATGTGCTGACTCTTCCAAGCTTTATAATAGCAGTGAATAGGTGCTGAGATTTTGAAGTCCAATAAAGGATATCCATTCATCATAAAAAGTAATCCACATGGCTCCTGAGGGTTAATAAAGGCCTACTGAAGTGAACTGATACATTTAAAGAAATATCTACATTGAAAACTTTATAAACTGTAATCTTTAGCTTTCGTTAACTGTTGTACATGCGTTCACGAGAGAGCTGTGTTCCAGCGGATGACATAGAACGTACGCATAGCATAAGCTCTGGTGAGAATATGCTAGTCTTGCGAGAACCAAGTTTTGTTTACAGCAAAGAAAAACCAGTGCCTTCTTAGCTTAGCAAATCCTTGTTTTCTGCTTCTAATTCATGACTTATTTGTGTTTTGTTTTGCTCCCTGTACTGCACTTCTGTGTTCATCACTGCATTCACCTACGTCCTACGTCATTCGTTGGAAGGCACTCTATTGTGAACGCATGCACGGCAGTTGGCAGAAGCTAGAAAATACAGTTTATAAAGTTTTAAATATATATATTTTTTCTTACACAAACATTGATTTGCTTTAGAAGGCCTTTATTAACCCAACAGAGCTGTGTGCAACACTTTTTATGATGGATGGATGCACTTTATTGGACTTCAAAATTTCAACACCCTTTCACTGCTATTATAAATCTTTGCCATGCTATGTTTCTAAATCTTTAAGAGGATAGTTCAACGAAAAATGAAAATTCATAACTCAGCAGGTACTCACCCTTATGTTGTTCCAAACCCAGTTATAAAATGACAATTAAGACAAAAGATATTTGACAATCAATTAAGTTTTGAAACAACATGAGGGTAAGTAATTGATGACAGAATTTACATTTTTGGGTGAATTAACTCTATAAAAGTTAGTTCTAGATGATTATCTAAATCGTAAAATAGACAAAACAATTAATCCGATATCAGCTTAAAGCATTAGTTCACTTCCAGAACCAAAAATATATAGATAATTTACTTACCACCTTGTCATCCGAGATGTTCATGTCTGTCCTTCTTCAGTCGTAAAGAAATAATGTTTTTTGAGAAAATCATTTCAGAAATTTTCTTCATATAGTGGACTTCTATGGTGCCCACAAGTTTGAACTTCCAAAATGCAGTTTAAATGCAGCTTTAAAGGGCTCTAAACAATCCCAGATGAGGAAGAAGGGTCTTATCTAGCAAAACGATTGGCCATTTTCTTAAATAAATTAACATCTATACACTTTTTTAACCACAAATGCTCATCTTGTCTAGCGCTGCAATGCGCATGTGTACGGTTAATTACAGTTAGGGTATGTCAAAAAACTCCCATCTCATTTTCTCCTCCAACTTCAAAATCGTTCTACATCGCTGCAGAAGTACCGACCCAGTGTTTACAAAGTGCACGTGCAAAGAAAATACCCTAACTGTCTTGAACCGAATGCACGTGCATCGCAGAGCTAGAGCATTTGTGGTTAAAAAGTGTATAAATATTAATTTATTTCATTAAAATTAGAGCCCTTTGAAGCTGCATTTAAACTGCATTTTGGAAGTTCAAACTCGTGGGCACCATAGAAGTCCACAATATGGAGAAAATTCCTGAAATGTTTTCCATAAAAAACATAATTTCATTACGACTACAGAGAGAAAGACATGAACATCTCGAATGACAAGGGGGTGAGTAAATTATCTATAAATTTTTGTTCTGGAAGTGAACTAAACCTTTAAAATCACCAATCCTGCCAATATATTGTGCATCCCTAATGTAAACAGCATTATAGAGTTGAGCTTCCATGATCTACTTCATGTCATATTAACAGTAAATACAGAAAACTGCTTTTAGAGCCCTACTGTTTCTATTCCTATTGAAAACTTTGAGATGGACTATATGTGACAGTAGGGGACCTCACCCAGCTGGGCAGGACGGAACTAAGGCAGATTGTTCCTCAGCATGCCCAGTGAGATGAGTCCATTCTCAGGTAAGTCACTCTAGAGGAGGGAGGGCCGTCTTTAGAGACAGCAGGCAAGGATGAGATCCTAAAATAGACCCTCGCATGTTGTGCTGCTGGAAACGGTCCCACACATTACCCTGCTGGTTCTTAGCAAAGTCAATGAAGATTTCACTCAAAGAAGAATCTTTATAAAGCTCAGAGGAGCTGTGGGTGGTTTAGATTCACACTCCAAATCTGTAGACTTGTGTAGATAGAAGAAACTGAGATTAACTGTTTGGATTCTGGATTTGGACACTCAAATCGCTCCGAATTGCATGATTTATACAGATTCAGCAAATTCCCCATCAGGGAATCAACCAAACAAACTGAATGTAGTTACAAAAATAAAAGAGGACTTAAGCAAGCGTATCAAAACAAACAGAATATTAAAATGAAATGGAACTCTACAGTGAGAAAGACAACATGGAGGATGAATGGAAAAAAAAGCAATGAAAGTCTCGCAGCGGGTTCTTACGTTATTTGAGCGCAGCGACACTCTTCCCCCACAGCGGGCGCAGAACTTGGTCTGGCAGTAGGAACACAGATGCCCACAGCCATCTGCAAACTTGGTCTTACGGCATATGCCACAGGTAGGTGCATCATCTTTATGGACAGCCTGCTGTCGTTTTGTTTCTGCCCCGATCTTCCTCACCTGCTCCTTATAACTCTCGAACTGCTGGTGCAGTGTCCTGACAGAAAATAAAAAGGGAGAACAAAGAGAGAACAAAACGGGAAGCGATTGTTAGTTGGTTTGTATTGTTAGAATACACTGTTATTACTGTTAACTACAACTAAAACTATTAACATAGTTGTTAATGAACACATCTTGGTGATATATATGAACTATCTGTGTGATGAACAGCATTTAGCACATGTACAACACAATATTATATCCGAAATGGGTCATATGGTCCATATCAATTCATATTCAAGCTGTAAAATACTTCATCTGAATTGTAACCTAACTCCACTTTGTTTGTCTTCTCCCTTCACTGGAATGAAAATAAACTGTTAATGAATTGCCAATGAGGCGCTGCTGTCTGCTTTAAAAAGATGGGGCTTTGTTCCAGAAACATTTCTCAAAGGAACAGCACATTAGCATAACAGTTCTCTTATAGCAAGTGGTTAGCAGCTCTAATGACCACGGAAAAGACATTAAGCCATTTAAAATAGATTCCCCTTAAAAAAAAAAAAGACAAATTGTGAATTCACTGCACGCATTTCTGTGTAAAAGTTGTCTCCAATACTATAGACTGACAGGTAACCAAAATCTACCGAATATCGCACTGTTTTGTTCAACCCTAATACAATGGATTCATATGAAAATGTACATCAGTTACACTGCAGTAAAAATCGTTCTTTAACAATACAAAACTGAAAAAGCAAGTGCAAAGCATCACCTCTCTTTGTGGCGAACAGCCATGATCTGCAATTTCCTTTCAAAATCCCAAACCTGCATAAAACAGCGACTCCAGAATCCACTGAAACTCTCTAACAAAAGCACACTGCCCACGACTTCTGGTCTTCATGACTGTAAATGCTATCGTTCTCTTTTCCTTGACCACATTTGCAGTTTTCCTTCTGGAATCAGATGGCAGACTGCAGTCCCAGGTATCTGGATGGAGGTTGTGACTTTGGGGAGTCTTGGCCGGTGATGCTATATTACGCAGTCAGGATGAAACGTTACGTGGGAAGTCGAAGGCGTGGCGACAAGGATGAATCATTGGCAGAGGAATCAAAGAAAAGAAAAGTGACCTCTTTAAGGTTATAGGTGGATGTGCCAAAGAAGATCTATGGACATTTTATGTGCAATTATACGCACATATTGAATCAGGTTGGCAAACAGATCTTCTAAATAAGACGACAAGACAACAATGTGTATGGATTTCAAGAAGAATGAAGATTCTAAATAGGAAGTCATTTTTAAGGTAAGTAATACAACCACTAATGGATAAACTTTAAGTTTACTAGAGTTACGTTTGAAGATATTGACTTCCGAGAACGCTGTTGAGGTAGAGAGAGTTGAGTCTGCTTTCAGGTCAGTGCTCTCAGCTGGGAACAGCTGTCATGGTAGCAAGAGACCAGGTCTCCAGCCATCATGGAAACACAAGTAAGCCAGCTCTACACCTCTTAAAGAAACAGCTCACCTAAAAATGGAACCTTTGTCATTGTTTACTCACCCTCAGGTCATTGTTATTTTGAACCCATGTAACTTTTTCTGACCAATTTTTTTTTTTTTTTCCGTAAAATAAAAAGTGAATGAGCACTGTATCTGTCATGCTTCAGAATGATCTAAAAGCACCATAAAATTTCAAAGTTGGTCCCTACATGGGTATATATATGTGTGTGTGTGTGTACATATATATATATATATATATATATATATATATATATATATGGGCCATTCTAAAGAATTGGTACAAAATTGTATGTATGCAAATTGTAAAATATGTATAATTATGTATGTATATGTATAATTTCTAGTAATTGTGCAGTTAATTCTAATATTGTGTTTTCAGGAAGTTTTGGAATATTTGTCCTCTCACCAAATTTGTCACTACCAAAACACAGTAATAATAATTTAATTAGAAGGGTTATATTGACCTATTAAGATTTTGCTTACATCTATGTTGTAAAAAAAATAATAATAATAATAACAATTACTGATTATGATTGTTGTATATTGAATCCAATTTTTCTTTTTCTTTTTTCTCCAAATATTGCTAAAACCAACTAAAAAAACTAAAATACAAAAGTAAAAAAAAAGTTTAGTTTATTTCCCCCAAATATTTTGTCACTATTGAAATGATGTTGGCATGTTTCGGTCAGGACTGTTTTGGTTTTGAAAATTTTATGGGATAACACATAAAAAAAACAAAGATGCCACTACCGAAACTCCACCAAATATTTCAGTAGTGACTGTTTCGGTAGTGACAATTTTAGATTCTTTTGAACCTAGCTCAAAGATGCTAATCAGCACATGGTTAGCTAGCATAGTTCTGAGCAGTGGTACACATATAAAAACTAAATGTTATGGAATAACTGCCAAAAAAAGTGTGCTTAATAGCAGAAAAAAGGTGTTTAATAGTATGCCAATTATTAAAAAGAACTGATCCATTCACAAATCAGACATTACTACTTCTTGTAGTGATTTTAAAAAAAAGTCACAAGTTTGAAACGACATGAGGGTGAGCAACTAATAATGATATTTTTTTTTTAGGACGCTCAAGTGTACACTTTAGAGACTAGAACTATAGACTGGAACTATAAATCTACTATATATCTTAATAGAAATGTACTAACAAATTGTCAGGTTTAAATTACACTATGAATTGTTCTGTGTTTCAGTGATTTAAAGTTTAAAAGGTTGCTTATATGGCTAAATCTAGATCTAGTGATTCACTTGGCTACTTGGTTGGTCTCTGGACCAAAACAGAACACCAATACAAGTGGACATCAATAGATTTCTGTTAGAACAGACTGAGGTTAGGTCTGAGGGTTGAACTTCGGTCTTTCTACACCTTCCCAAAAGGCAAAACAAGTTCTAAAATAGCTGCTAAAAGGGATAGTTCACCAAAATTGAAAAATCTGTCATCATTTACTCACCCTCAGGTTGTTCCAAACCAAGTTTCTTTCTCCTCCTGAACACAAAAATAGATATTCCAAAGAATGTGGTTAACCAAACAGCTGCTGGACCATTTTCCATATTATGGAAAAAAAATGCTATAGAAGTTAATGGGTAAATAATGTAACTAATGACAGACTTTTAATTTTGGGGTAAACTATCCCCAAACTATCCCAAGGGAGCCTCTGATGATATCACTGTGAGGTATACTTATAACTTTGTAACTTAGCTGTACTAAATCCCAGGAGCAGACCAAAAAAGATGCTGTATTTGGGACTCCAAACAACAAGAACACTCTTTTAAGACATCAGGAAACCTTTGAGAACTTTAAGCTTTCCTTCAAGTTTGTTGTGTGACACAAAATTCCTTGTGGGATCAGAGAACACGGGGATGACCTCATTCTGCCAAGTAAGACACAACATAGAGACACCCAAATACTTGACTGAGATATAGTAAACTTTTTGTAAAATCAGATTTAACAACTTCACTGAAAACATTAATAATTATAAATCATTTAGTTCCAGTGTTCAAATTCGATTCATTACAAGAGTGCTAGGATAAAGTCCAATAGCACTGGGACTCATTGTTTTTATCAATCCACTTCTGTTTTACATGTTCCACATAGACTCCGCATTAGTAGATTGGGGGATTGTTCACTAAACCTTTTTGCAAGTTACACTGCTACGACAGTAAATGGTGAAAAAATGACTGAGTCATTGAATCATTAATTCCATAGATGCATTCAAACACGCTCATTCATTCAGGAACAAAACAAATAACTGTCTTTATGAGTGACTCATTGAATTACTTGCTAAAACAAATCATTTATAGCACAATTATTCAAAATAAAGCTTATAAAGATATAGCTTGGCGCAATTTTCAAATTAAATTTATTCAGAAACACTGAACACACACTGAATCATTCACTCAACTGACTCATTCAGCAATGACAATACTGTGAACCTGGATATTTGCATGGAACCATTTTTTTTCTGGTAAATCAAAAATAGACATGCTACAGTAACTGGCAATATTGTGTCTATACAACTTACACAATTTTAAAGGGATAGTTCACCCAAAAATGAAAATTATCCTATTATTTACTCGCAAGCTTAATTAAAGTGATAATTGCATTTTAAATATAGATATTTTTCTTACAAAAATACATTGATTTGCTACAGGAGGCCTTTATTCAACTCCTGGAGCCGTGTGAGGCACTTTTTATTATGGGTGGATGCACTTTATTGGACCTGTTTTGGACTGATGAAGAGAAAAATCTACCGATTGCATTATAAAGCTTAAAGGAGCCAGGACATTTTTATATAACTCCGACTGGATTCATCTGAAAGAAGAAACTCATATACACCTAGGATGCCTTGAGGGTGAGTAAATAATGGGCTAATTTTCATTTTTGGGTGAACTAATCCTTTAACCGTTGTATATAAGCTAGTTTCAGCTTCAGACGTCACGCCCACAGACCGCCTGATGCATATCACACACAAAATTGGAAAAACTTCAGGAGTTTCGAATTCCTCATTGGATTGGTTGAAATATACAAGATTTCTGAGAGAAGTGTGTGTCAAGTTCTTTAACGTTCTGTCTGGAAACAAAGATGCTGAGATGGGAGAAGAAAGCCAGGAGAAGAAAGCCGTCATGTTTACAGATGTGACAATGAACACTTGGGATCAAATAAATGTCGGATTTTCAAAAGTATGTGAAATATGTAAAGTTCGCAGCATAGGCTCTTTAAAATATGTCCAAGAGTTGTTGTGGGGACATTTCCACACCCCTGAACATGACGTGGTACAAAACAAAACATGATTGGTTGCTTTACCTGTTGTCATATGGCCTCTTGGGTGGACCCCAGAGCTTCTGCCATCAGTCTGAAGGTCTGGTTACGCAAGCAATATCACACTCACAATAGTGTGAAAACTATCACTTGTGTAATATTGTGTAATTAAGAGACAAAGACTAAGAGTAATTTGTATAACTGTGAAAAAAGGAAAATCCCCTGTAGTTTTTGTGCATTCTCTTTGCTCCTCATTGCTCTAGTTTTCATGATCCATGCACGGCCATAAAATGCTCCACAGACATTAGATTTCTCTCTGTCTCTCTGTCTCTCTCTTTCTCTCTCCTTTTTCTCAGACATGGCCTGGCTAGTAATTATCACCCGTTGATTACATCAGAAGAGTAGGTGTGAGCAAGACAGCAAGGATGGATGGACAGATGGAAGAATAGATAGGGAGAGGGAGAGGGACAAGAAGAGCAGCACGGAAAAGGGTGGAGAGCAGAGAAAAGGGACTATTTCCATCTCGCTTGCCGATTCCCGGCTGCCGCCTTCACTGGGTGTCTCTCTTTTTTTTCCCTCGATTTTTCACAAATTAATTGAAAGTGTCTAGCCAGATCAGCACTCAGGACACACCACATACAGTACACACAGAAAAATAACCACACAAAAATGACTCAACCCTAAGAGGACTTACCATATATTTAGGCTTACAGTGAATTTATGAATTAATTTGTACTGTGATCAGTATAGTTACACAACTAAAAAAGGAAGTGTCTTGCAACCTATGGAATTATGTACTCTTCAAGAATCGAAATATTTCTAATTAATTATTTATGTAAATAATGTGCTTAAATCTAACTATAGTAAGATTCATTATACTGTGTATAAGTGAAGTTCATTCATAAAAGTACAATCTATATATTCAACCACCATTGCATCCATTTGAAACTAGATACAGAGCAGCGGAAAGAAAGAGAAGTGTATCGATCAGTGAATCAGCTCATAGGTTAAAATCTATTCTTATCCATCATAAGGGAGGCAAAAGAGAGAAAGCACTGTAGAAATGTAGTGATAATGAAGGAGAGGCTGCAGCTACTATGGCCAGTGGTTTACAGCGTTGTGTAAAATTGTCATACTTAAGTAAATATACATTTTTGGAAATTGGCTTAAGTAGTAGCTCATGAGAAAAACACTTAAGTATTAAAGTAACTGACTTTAAATCTACTTCAGTGAGTGATTACCTACAGTAGCTGTCTGCTGCACAATATATATAAATTTGTGGTCACAGGTTTACATAAACCTTGCAGAATTTACAAAATGTTAACAATTTGAACAAAAAAAGGGGTCGTAAAAAATGCATGCTTTTATTTAGTACTGCCCTATTTTTTTAGTACTACCCTAATTTATTCATAACATTTACTTCCCTTTCAGTCAGTCACTTTCGATGTCACGTCGAGACTCACAAATTGGGTCTCATTCGCCAGTGTCGATGTGACATCTCCGTTCCCTCCCTCAGGGAACGAGGGTTACACAAGTAACCCGAGACGTTATTCATAGAGCTATTCATAATAATAATAAAAAATTACCCAGTTCAATATTTTACATATTCTTGATTCTTAATACTGAGCCTCTAGTCTCAGCCCACTGACCGTTGCAGACCGTTGATGCCAAACCGCCTCATGAAAGAAGAATGCTTTCGTGTTTACAACTGTGACAATGAGCGCTTATTGGGATCAACTAAACGCTGAATTTTCAAAAGTATGTGAAACCTGTAAAGTTCGTGGCATCTTTAAAATATGTCCAAGAGTTTTAAACACTGGTCTGTTATTGGGGAAACATTTTCACCCCCTAAACATGACACGGCACAAAACTAAACATGATTGCTTGCTTTACCTGTCAATCATATGGCCTCTTGGGCGGGCCTTGGCCATTCAAAGGGCCCAGACCTTCTGCCGTCAATCTGAAGGTCTGGCTACACAAGACTAACTGAGCCCCTTGTTTACCCTGAGCTGTTAAAATGCCCACGGCTCTTTAGAAAAATCCTCCAGCTCTTGCACATTCTTTGGTTTTCTAGCATATTCTGAACCATTTCCAACAATGATTATTATTTTGAGATCCATCTTTTCACACTGAGGACAACTGATGATTTTTATCCTTCTTATTTATTATTGTATAACATTTTGCAAATTCTGCAAGGTGTATGTCAATTTATGACCACAAATGTGTATAAAAGCCATTAAGCCATTTTTAGAGCCTACAGAAGAGATCAGAAAATTATTGGGAGTCTTTCTGACTTCGGCCTGCATGCAACCAACCAACAACCAACACCTTAAAACCTTCACATCAATGGGCTAAAAACAACTGAGAATACTGCAAGTGATGCCCTAGAAATGATGCAAATACAAACAGTTCAAGTTGGACAATTTGGTCTGCAGGATTTCATCTGAGGGAACAAACAGAAACCTGACCACATAAGCCCTCTAAGGGGGGTCCATTGTTTGTTTAGAGACAGTAATACAGGCCCAGCTCCAGAATAAACTATCGTTATAATCAATTAACGTCTCTGCGCTGCAGAATGAGTCTCATTGTGTCTGCACTATTGTATAATGAGATGATTCATGCAACACCTGAACTAACTCTGAGGCGATCTGAGCGGTAAATGGATTCTAACATACTCTAACTGGATTCTAACTTGATTGGCTGTTGGGTTCAAGAAATCAACAGTTATGTCTGTGATTGGCTACATTGCTAATCACTGCAAAAACATCTTAAAATGGAAACCATCTCCAGTGTAAACCATAAAGCAAACCATAACACACTGAATATTTTTCCAAATTCTGCAATGAAATTTTATTATTACAACATTAACTGAGAGTGCTATTAATTTTGTTTGAGGCACACCCTCTAGCATCCACATAGAACCGGGCCTGCAATAATATAGTAGTAAACAACCACTTCGAACACCCTAGCAACCCCATGGCAGTAAACAAATGGAGTAGCTTTTTGCACAGGCTATTCTCTTTAGGAAATGTATTGCAGTTGAGGTCAAAAGTTTACATACACTTCGCAAAATCTACAAAATGTTAATTATTTTACCAAAATAAGAGGGATCGTACAAAATGCATGTTAAATTTTGTTTAGTTCTGATCTTAATAAGAAACTTCACATAAAAGACATTTACCTATAGTCGAGAAGATAAAATAATAGTTAAATATAAATATCTTTTTTTTTTTTCATTTAGTACTGCCCTTCAGAAGCTACAGAAGATATGTACATGTTTCCCAGAAGACAAAATAAGTTACATTTACCCTGATTTTCAAATTCAAAAAGTTTTAAAGACTATTTGTAAACGTCTTTTATGTGAAATATCTTATTCAGGTCAGTACTAAATAAAAAATAACATGCATTTTGTCTGATCCCTCTTATTTTGGTAAATAATTAACATTTTGCAGATTCTGCAAGGTGTACAGTATGTATGTATTCTGACCTCAACTGTAAGTAATTATATTGCATATATGATTCCTTTAAGAAAGGCGTGGAATTAACATAAGTAATTGCAAACAAAACAAACATATATGTACCCATAAAAAACGGCAGCATGTTTTTTGCTGTTTGTTGATAGTGTTGCTGTAGCTGCAGGGAAGTATTATGTATTTATAGACTAAGTGCCTTTAGTGCCATTTGTAATGGACCCTATGTCTACTCTCTTATTCTCTCACTCACTCTCCTGTTATTTTTTTTAATGTTCACTGACAAGTCTTCATTTTTCAGGTGAGCTATTTTAAATGCCATGGGATGTCATGAGTGATTGAATTGGTGAACAGCGCATTGGTAAACTGGAGAATTCTCTGACTGGTCAGTCACACACACACACACACACAGAAAAACACACATACAGAATTCCCGGGCAACCCATGCAGAATGCTTGTTTATTAAATTTTCATGTTTTTGAGTGCTAAAAAGGCAACTTTTCCAACATTTTTTTCACAAACACACCATATCATGTAAGAGAATGCCCTGTTTTTATATTCCCAGCATTTTAACAAGAGTCTCATGATAACCTATGCTAATACAAGACACCTTCAAGACCATGAAATACAGCCAATAACATTACTGAATCACTTTGTAACTAAGTGTCTCAAAGGAGGTCGAATGATCTTAACATTTATGTGTAAACATGAAAAGGCTAGTGCCTGGCTGTAATTATTAGCCAGTCAATACAGTGCTTAGTCAGAGTAGTTTAGTGTTAGAAGAGCAGATGAACCTATTCACATCTCAAAGCAAACAGGCTCATTATGCTATAAGCCAACTCACGTAATTAAAAGTAAGAATTCATGAGGGAAGGTAAAAAATAAACAGGTTTAAAATAGACAGGGAACATCAACAGACGCCCATGACGAGCTCAATTTTTAAATATTTCAGCAAGGACTTCCAAGTGAGCTATTTTCAGCTTCAATTCATAATTTAATGCTCACGTTTTCCTCCGAGAAACCTTGAAACCTTCCTTATGCTGAGGAAGGAAAAAAGGAAGGAACAAGAAGAGATGATCCAGTGTTTGTCTTTTCAACAAACTGATCTTAGTAACACGCATTATCTTTTTATAAGGACTTTTCTTCCGCAGCCAAGCTACAGTTCTGAGATGGGAGTCTGGCAAGCTGTCCTCAAGAACTGAACCGGTTTCATAAGCCTAGATGGAAAAATGGCTGCCATTCGTTCACTCTTGGTTTAGTCACAGTGGAAAAGAAACAAGGACTAGCACATCTTGCTAAAATGATGCAAAGTAAACATACCGTTTATGTTGATGTTAAACTGTTTTTATTCTCAGACAAGACTAAACTCCTCAAGATCAAATAAAAACTGCGTTTTTCTACAACAGATACAAGTGTCTATTTTGTGTACATTAGGCCATGAGACATTCATCTCCATCAAAACCCTGTTTCTTCTTTACCTGTTGCCTTCATTGTAGTGCGGTGATCTTACACTGGCCTACCCATGACCCCTGTTGTCTATCTGATCCTAACCTTTGAATAATTCCAATGCCTCTTTGGATTCTCTGAATGGAGCAGGTGGTATTTATTCCCTTCGTTTTGGTTTTGCAAAGCTCACAAACTCACAGTCAACACCACTGCAAGCTGGATGTAGGGTTTAGAAGCAAAACACTGTTCTGGACAAGGTGTTCAAAGGAGAACAGCTCTCCAAGGAAGAAGTTCTGGGAGGGAACAGGTCTGTACACGGGACATTTTACAAAAAAGTTCTGTTTTTTACATGATTTTTGTTCTTCCGTATAAATACACAACTCTGTTTAATTGGAAAAACATGCCTGTGGTGGCATTTCTGAAAAAATATGAGTTATTAAATATTGTTTCTTGCGCGTTTTGTGACACTTTCATACTGAAATGCCCAGAGAGTAGTACTACTACTAGTGTGTGAAGGATAAGAGGATAATGTGTGTTTTTCAAAAACACATGAACGTGAACATCTCAGTGTTTTATTGTGTTGGTTGTTGTACATATTATGGCAGTTTGTAAATGAATTGTCTGTTGATTGGCACTAAAAGTTTGAAAGAAACTCCACCTACACAAAACACAACTGATTTTTGAGCTATTATGACTTGTGTTTTACGAGACTCGTACTTGAGCACTCCACATTGCATGTGCAGCACTGTACCGGGTGAGCTATTGAGCAAGTTTACTACATCAGAAAATCCAAACATATGGAGCTGGGTATGTGACGCAAATGCCAAAATGCATTAGCTTATAAATCATGCAGTATTTTTTTTTCAGTCATAACATTGTATTGTGCAAAGAGCCGTGCAAAAATATTAATCAATAATCATATTTAAAAAAAAAAAGAAGAAAAGTTACTACCACTAATGTTCATTTCAGCTGGAAACTGCAGTCAATTGTATTTATAGAAACATAGTTCTTTGCAGTTCTGCCAAAAATGTTGGTAGATGCATAGATTTCCAATGTGCCTAAATTTAAGGCAGAAATCAAACTCAGAAATCAGTTTCATAAGGTTTAATTTTTACCAGGAGGAAGTTCCAAAAACATAATCTCTAGAGGAGCCCTGAGGAGGAAGTAGAGTTTTCTGAGTTGGAACAGATTTGAAGTGAACTAGATGACTGGAATATTTTCATTTTTGTTGTGCTTGTGATTAAGCTTTCAGTTGATTTTTTTTTTTTTTTTTTTTTTTTTTTTTTTTTTTATTCATGTACAAATATGTGTGATCATGTAGCATGTGAAGGCACATACTACTAGCCTGAGCAGGTGCTGCATTCACACATCACCTCTCAATGATTAGCTCTGACCTGTTCTCAAGGCTGCCTCAACATACAGTATGAACAGCTTGATTACAGGGTTTTATCTGTTCCAGCTGGCCTGTTCTCAGCTAAGATAGAGATAACCAAAAAATATACCAATATAATATCTCAAACAAGCATTTCATCAAATACTGACACTGACTGCAACAAACATAAACCAAAAGGAAAATAAATCCATAACTAAAAACACTGAATGTTAACAATCATCCAATGCATATATCAACCACCAACTAAGAAGGAAAAATAACACAAAGATAGAAGGGTCCCTCGGGAGCTACAGTAGTCACATTTCTTTACTAAATATCAATGGGCATAATAGGTTTAATTAGTTAAAACTAAGCATAACTGAGAAAATATGTGTGCTCTCTGTCATCTATAAGTTAATTGCATACTGCCTTAGTAGGTGCTACACTGGATGAAAAAGTATGTGCCTACTGTTTTTCAAATACTATGTATAGTATGAATAGTTTACCTAAAAATGAAAATTGTGTCATCATTTACTCACCCTCAAGTTGTTCCAAGTTGTTTTTTTTTTTCTTCTGCTGAACACAAAAGAAAATATTTTTTAAAATGTTGGTTACCAGTGTCTTCAAAATATCTTCTTTCGCGTTTAGCAGAAGAAACCCATATAGTTTGAAATAACTTGAGGGTGAGTAAATGAGGACAGCACTTTCATTTTTGGGTGAACACCCAAAAAGCACAGGATTCATTAAACATGTAGGATTAAGATTATGGTAAATCTGTATCCATATTTTCCACACGTCTGCCTTTACTACACTGTGGACCTGAGGGTTGACATATGAACAAACACGAAGTCATAGTTGTGTAATATAAACAGATACTGAGACCAATGTTAATTTTGAACTATGCTGCTCCTCTCAGCACGTTCACTACACAGGTACTGACATACCCCCCTGCCACACATTTTTTAGATGTGGCTGGTGAGTCGTGATGTAGTGGCGCCTATGACTCAATCATTGCATGGTCAAAGTTATAGATTACCATTTCCGTTGCAGATTAGTCGTCATAGGAAAAAATTACATAACCTCGCCTCAATTTTCTATCACGTCATTTCCGTCTGAAGAGTATCTGTGAGGGAATACGCGAAACGCAAGAGCCAGCACTGGCGCTCGACGTCAGGTTCTTCTTCATATCATTCATGCCGACGAGAGGGAGAGGATGCTTGTCACATGAGAAGAAATTGTATTTTAGATCTCGAAACACACGATAGTGGCTACAGTCGAAACTTTGAGTAATCCATGTATCTTAAAGATACACATTTTTAGTTTGTAGGCGTCCTCACATGCATCGACAGAGCCACGCGAAATAATCGCGGCCAATCACGAACCACACCCCGGTTGTAAAGCGGTGAAAGACTGTATTTCCTTTCCGGATTGTGGATGTTTTTGAATATATTGTCAATAGCCATAAAACAGACGTTTTGGTTTCTCTGTCGTTTAACGTGTACCAAACTAGACGTGTTTTCTTTCTTCACACACCAACGCGCAAGCCTAATACAGTAGCCTTTAGCCAAGTTAACATTCGCTCTATGTTTCCCCATAATATAAAAGAGTGCTTGGGCGCTTGCTTAAGGGTAAAGAGCGCCTTGTGTTGCCCCCGGAGGTGCATCGGGTGGAGTGGGGTGGCACGCAGTTGCGAAGTATGATTCATCCCCGCGCTCTGTCACGCCCCATCTCCCCGTCTGCTTTCCATGGTGCACCTGTAACTCGCCTGACCTCAAATCTAGCTAATTTCTACTCACACACTGCGGTTGAAACCAAGCTATGCAAAGCTCATCTGTTACATGAACTCCTGCTTTCTATGCAGTAGAAGCCACTGCAACCAGACGTTTTATCCAGCTAAGGATACTTGAAGAATCACGCGTTCGCAAATTGCAAAATCACTACGATTTTAGGGTGTCGTTAATCACACATTACGGGTCGTGAAGCTGTGACTCAAAGGAAAGCGAAAGTGTCGAAAACGTCTGTGGATACACAAAGGAAATCGTCCAGCCCTTACTTTAGCATGGCTTGTTCCTTCTCCTCTTCCTCCTTTTGCCGAACCATCACTGCCATGATGATTTTCCTTTCCTCCTCCGTGAGGTGACTCAAGTCCGGCATATCAGGCATGGGAGCCGGCACGGTGGGTGGGCGAGGGCCGCTTTGGGGCCCTACCGAGGCGGACATCTTTTGCCCCGCTCCCAGGCGTATCTATTGGCAGTATCCCGAGCGCTGGAGCCACACCTCACGACATGGTCCACGGATAGAGCAGCGTTCTTTGAGAATAGTGCAAATCTCGCATGGTTTCAGGCACCCACAACTGTGCTTTTGTTTCTCTTCGTGTGTGTGTATGTGTGTGTGAGATTTTTTTTTCAACCCACCCCTCCTCTTTTCTCGCTACCCCCACCCCCCGCCTCTCCCCTCCACCTCCAGTTACGGGAAGCCCATCATCTCTACGCCCGGAGACGACGCAAACAGAGGGACTCCGGCATTAGCTAGCAGATCTGTGATTTCCCCCTTCACTGAACCGGGGGCTCGGTATTGGGCGACGGCAAAGGCGGAGTCCGTCTCTTGCCCACTGATCAGTCTCTCTCTCTCTCTTTTGTCGCTCTCAGATTAAAAAGAAGAGTCAATGGAAATGCAGATCCGCCGGCGCGTATACCACTCTCACTGACCGCACGCTTACTCATATGTGAAATGGGCAAAAGAGCATATATGTGATAGTCACACTCCCCTTTTCTTTTTGATATCGGTGTTTGTGCTCGACCGCGCACACCTTGTTCTCGTCTCTGTATTTTTAGGAGTAGCCTATCTGGTAATAGTTCAGAGCGCGCTCTCGTCAGGCTATTTTTAGAATCGCTCCCGCGCACCCTTTAAATACAATCAATTTGTCTGTTTTGTCTGTCTGAGGGATGTCTGTAATGAAATTATCCGCAAAAGTCTCATGTGTGCATGACATAAATCATCTCTAGACATCTTTAAAAAAAATAGATGGCTACTGGAGCCCAGATGGTCTGTAAAGTTTAATACATGGTCTAGTTGAAATCATGTTTTGAGAATAAAAAGAAAATCCAACAATATTCCAGCTTATATGGTCAGTTAGATGTAAAGTAAGTGCAAACTGTAGTTGTTTTCAGAACCCTGGACAGCGACACGTGACGCAGTCACGCAGAACGCACCGTCACCCATTTGACTACACTGTAAAACGTGTTAAAACTGTTACTATTAAAGACTGATTGTCCTATTTAACGCATTAAAACGTTTTGTTGGTATAAATAATGTATTTAGGATTATTCAGCGACTGACTTCAGTAAAACTGTTCATTTAGATGTTACAATTTTGCAACGAATTAGGTCAGTAAAAGAGTAAAAAAGGTCATTCACTGTTAATAATGACTGTTGCTCAAGATGTTAAAAGTTTCTTTTTTGTGACATGAAATATTTTTTAGCAACTTTGTGGCTACTTTCTGTGAATGTGAAGGTTTGTAACTGACTGGTTTCTTGCTAGATGTTGGAGGTATGACCTGTTTCATGGTTTCTAATGTTGTGTTATAACAACTAAATTAGCAATTAGTTTGCACCATTAAATTGTACATTTTGAACGCATATCGAAACATACAACTTAGTCGTAAATGCAAATTATTCTTAAGGTGGCCATCTTCATTTATCTTCCCTTAATTATTTACAAGTAAGTGACCTTACTCTTATACAATATATACTTATACAAGTTTTTTTTTTTTTTTTAAATATGCATACAGTTTCATGGGACATGTATTTACAGAGGCATGTACCTGTGTATACAGTATGTGTATATGCACTTAAGGTTAGGCTATTTAGAATAACCTCCATGCCCAGGGTTACAGTAGCCTCCCAGTGTAAACATTTGTCATAATGTGTGTATATCTGCTTTAGAAATCATCATTTAAAGATGTGCCTTTGATGTATGTAGAGCAACAGTGCTGCCAAAAATTAGGTTTTCTCTAATTGTTTACAAACGCTCATGTTTTTCCAAACTTATAAGTTTTTTTTGTTGTTGTTGTTGTTTTAATTTTTGGGATTTGTTTGGAATTTTTTTTTTAAATACAGGTTAAAAGTTTACATACACCTTGCAGAATTGCAAAATATTATCTTTTACAAAATCGGAGGGATCATACAAAAAGCATGCTATTTTTTATTTAGTACTGACCTGAATAAGATATTTCACATACAAGACGTTTACATGGAGTCCACTAGAGAAAATAATAGTTGAAATTAAAGCCCATTTAAACGTTTACATATGCTTGATTCTTAATACTGTGTTGTTACCTAAATGATCCACAGCTGTGTTTTTTTGTTTTGGTGATAATTGTTCATGAGTCCCTTTTTTTCCTGAACAGTTAAACAGCCCACAGTTCTTCAGAAAAAAATCTTTCAGGTCCAATAAATTCTTTGGTTGTTCAGCATTTTGTGTATGTATGTGTGCGTGTGTATGTATTTAAACCTGTTCCAACAATGACTCTATAATTTTGAGATCCATCTTTTAACACTGACGACAACTGAGGGACTCATATGCAACTATTACAGAAGGTGCAAACGCTCACTGCTTCTCCAGAAGGAAAAACAATGCATTAAGGGGTTGTAAACTTATGAATAGAATGAAGATGTGTTCATTTTTCTTATTCTGCATAAATTTATATATATATATTTCATATAGTAGTGCCCTTCAGAAGCTATAGAATATACTTACATGTTTCTCAAAAGACAAAATAAATTACATTTATCCTTATCTTCAAATTCAAAAAGTTTTCAACCTCAGCTCTTAATGCATCGTTTCTCCCTCTGGAGCATCAGTGAGCATTTGAACCTTCTGTAATAGTTGCATATGAGTCCCTCAATTGTCCTCAGTGTGAAAAAATGGATCTCAAAATCATACAGTCATTGTTGGAAAGGGTTCAAATACATAGAAATTGTGAAAAAACAAAGAATATGTTTGGCATGAAGGATTTTTTTTATTTTTTTTTATTTACAGTGTGCAGTTTAACTGTTCAGGACAAACAAGGAACTCATGAACAACTATCACTAAAGGAAAAAAAAAGTTGTGGATCATTCAGGTAACATCATAGTATTAAGAATGAAGCATATGTAAACTTATGAACAGGGTTATTTTTATAATTTTTTTTTTTTTTTTCTATTGGACTATATGTAAATGTCTTTTATATGAAATATATTATTCAGGTCAGTACCAAAAAAAAACAACAACATGCATTTTGTATGATCTCTCCTATTTTGGTAAAACAGTTAACATTTTGCAGATTCTGCAAGGTGTATGTAAACTTTTGACCTTAGCTGTATATACATATGTTTGATATATAAAGCTTTTAAAACAACTAAACTTATGTGTACAAACAAATAACTTTTGATATACAGAGCTTTTTAAATGACTTACATGTTATCTTTTAAACGCTTTATGAAACCATATAAATTATTAAATCCAGTTGATTCATTGGCATAGTCAGATAATCACAATTTCTGGATCAAATTCTTGAATTGACAGAGATTGTTTATAATGCTCTGAGCTCACTGAACCTGATCTAAACCAGGCAGATTTTTTTTGGTTTTGTCAACTCTAAACCTACACTGCAGAGTTTGTTCAACTATCTTCATGCAACAGGCCACTAGAAGCAGACATATGCAAATATATTCACCTCCAATCCAAGAGAACCAATATTCGGAGGTGAGTTAAAGAAATGCTTTATATATAACAAGAAGAACATTTTAAGCTGTGAAGATGTTGAGAAATACGGATGTTTCAGAAACTCTTTGACATTGGATTGTTTTAAGGGAATGCAACCAGAGCAGTGAACACATGCTAGTGCTTTTAAGAAGACAATTCACACATACACAGACAGAAATGGCTGGAGGGCAAAACAAACCCAGATGACTGTTATGGTGTATAACAAAGAGGTTAACAACTTAAGCTATACATCTATTTTACATCTGTTAAGTATAGTGTTAGTATAGGAACAACGTCATATTGTTTGTGTTTCTTTAAAAGAATGTGAATTCCTTTAAACCAACAGTAAGGGCTAGTATCCAACTTACTTTCCCGTAAGAGCGGCCGCAGCCATTTGGAATTCTCATGGGTCTGGCTTCAGGTCTCATCAAAGTCCAACTATTTTTAGCTGTACAAACAGCTCGTTTTACTGCTAAAATATTGCAAATTGGTGTCTTACTATGTAATTGTAATGTATTATCTTAATTATGAACACTGGTTTGTAGTGCAAAGTTTTACAGTTTACTGCGCATTGTTATTCATGCTTATTTCCTCACCCACAGGCTTACTTCCACGTTGAAAAATAAGATGGATAGGGAAAGGATTATATAAAACGCCAAGAGGCCTATAATAAGCTAAATTATTCACCAGGTGTCACTCTGTTCTAAAAAGCTCAATGAAATATTGTATCTGAATAGCAAAATTACATAATATAGCATTGTTATATGCAGTGCTAAATGCAAGAACTACCCCGCTAGTTGAATTAAAAAAAAAAAAAAAAAAAGTAGTTATCTCACGCCCTCTGTTGACTGGACACGGGATTACACAGGAATATACCCCGAGGCTATTGTCACAGAACCTGTAACTGTGGTTGCCAGGACATTTTTAAATCCATGTCCCAGGCTGACAGAGTCACTGAAACAGCACTAGAGATAACTAAAAGTCGTAATGCATGTTAATGGTTACTTTACTGAAGTGATCATTAAAAAAAATCTGTGTACACATGTACATACAAAGTAAAAACAACCACCAACACTTTAGAAAACATGCATTCTAAGTTGTGGACTCGACACGCAACTCAAAAATACATAATTGAATTGCAAAGAAATACCACAATGGCCAAGCTTCATATAAAAATTACGCAAATTTGAAAGAACATATAGACACTGACATTTAACTGTAGACATACAAAATCTAATTTTCATATTAGATTCAGTGAAGTGCTCTTTAGATTCAAAAAAAATTTTCCAGACGGATTTTATTGCAGTCCTCTGGATGTCGTGTTGCAATACCGTTACGAAGAAGCATTTCTGTGTACGGTGGCCAGAAAGTGTCATCAGTAGTCACATAAGGGTCATGAGGAGTTTCTAATGTTTTATTGGTCAATCTCTGCAATAAATAAATAAATGCGCATGATTAAATGTGTTAATGCATAGGGTTAGTAAAAGAAGAACTTTGTATAAGGAAATCATTTATTTTCTGTTCTATTATTTAAAATTTTATTCCACATAAGGAGATTACAGACGTAAAGTAACAATAAAAAAAGAAATGTTTTATTGTGATGGGTATCTGAACATACCTCGATAATCTCACTCAGTGAAATCAGGTTAATCTCTGCATCATATGCAGCAGCCTGAAAAATCCAAATCCAGTATTCATATGCAGCAACCTAACAAAAATCTAAATCCAATATTCTCTGATCTAATTGAGACTGTGAAGGTGACACCTACTCTTTTTTTCTTTGTGCCATTTCCTTGGGGATCAGGAAGTGGGAAGTGCTCAGCTAACATATCGCTCAGCATTTCCATGAGGCTGCTGTGATAGTCCTTCAGATTGTTAATTTTTTTCTTCATATCCTGCAAAACGCTGCAAAATAAATAAAAATATTAATAAGGCGGAAAAACAGAATTGGATTAATAATGTACTACACACCAATTTGGAATAATACATTTTTTAATGTTTTTGAAAGAATCCTCTTTTACTCACCAAGGCCACATTTATATCAGCAAACACAATAAAAAAAATAAAAATAATATAATATATATATATATAAACATAGTTATCTTAAATTGTCATAATACAATGTTGTTATATATATATATATATATATAACAACATTGTATTATTGCAATTTAAGATAACTATGTTTATACATATATATATTATTTTTATTTTTTTATTGTATTTGTTGGTATAAATGTGGCCTTAAAACTACGTTTTAAAACATATTAATATATATATATATATAGTCAAGCATCTGATGCTGAATTACAGATTATAGATACTGTTTTATTTATTTATTTATTTTTTTTTAATCTAACCTACACTTTCTACAAAAATGAAGCAGCACAGCATTGATAATAATAAGAAAGGTTTCTTGAGCAGCAAATTAACATATTAGAATGATCAATTCTAATGAGTGTTCAATTCTAACATAATGTCACAACAGGCTTGATATCATATAAACACCAAACATCAAGTGCCATGAACTCTTACATACATTGTAACAAAACGAATGAACATTCCTGAAAATAACTGTTTTTCTCTATTTCACAGATATTAATTTACAATAGCATGATGATGAGTACATCAATTATTATTCCTTGGGTAAATATCCCTTTAAGGAGTAAAAATGTGATTAACAACCTGTGCTCTGATTTCTCATTTTCAGATTGTAATCTGGTGATTTTCTCACACACTGCATTTAATGCTTCTTTTTTCTCTGCTTGCCATGTCTGCTCCCTGAAAAACATTTTCAGAATGATCACAGAGTTTATATATGTTTAAATTAAACATGAATGAATTTTGTGTGACATAAATTGTCTTAATAAGAAAAGGTTCATTTAAACATAATTCTTAACAGCGTTATTATTGTTAACTGAAACCATAAAAAGGAAAAAATTATTTACGTGAAAGAAAGCTAACTGTTAACTGAAATAAAATATTAAAAAACATAATGTACTAAATAAATTAATTCAAAAAACAAAAAACAGCTAAATTACTAAAACTTAAACTAAAATGAAAACAAATATAGAAAAAGATACATATAAACAATTTAATTAATAATATTAACAATTTTTATTAAAAATAAATAAATAAATAAATAAAAATGTGTTGCACCTTTTCAAAATCTTTTTCTGGGCATCCAGCTTTGCTTGTGAGCATGACAGAACCATTTTAAGTTGACCATTGAGTCTTTGCAACTGTGAGAAAAAATTGTGTGAAAACGTGTAACTTCATTTAAATTTTGGTATATCCTGCTGCCTATTGGGTGTTATTAAAGTGACAACGTACCTCTTCTTTTCCAACAGCTAATAACACTTCAGGGCTTGTTGTCAGCACTAGGAAAAAATAAATGTCTTCAAATATTCAAGTATTTAAAAACGTAACCTTGAACACTGCATTATTTATATTATACAAATTAAATAGAATATAAAACAACAGACAACACCTTACATTTTGGTTCCATTTCTTGCCACTGCTCTAGCTCAGATGTGACTGCAATCAGGCGATTCACTGCCTAAATAAAAAAAAAACAATAATAATAAATAAATAAATAAATAAATAAATAAATAGATTTATGATGTCAATATTTTTGTCTCAACTAAAAGGTAATATTAACATGCACACAGCTGATATTTAAACTCAAAAGCAAGTGAAAGGAGAAGGACAAACCTCATTTGTCTGATCATCATTAGCCTCTGTGTCTGCCAGAATTATCTCATTTTGAAGCTGAAAGATATAAGTGCTTACTGTATGTTGACACGGCAGTTGCATCTTAGCTACATTCTGTCTGCAGCTGACGTCTAAAAATATTCACAACATCAAAAAGCTAATGAAAGGGTATTAAAAAACTGTCACAAACACGTAAATTGTCATGACATCCAATGATGCCTCACCACCCAGGTAATTAACTTAAAAAAAAATCTATAAACATTTTGCTAACATTCCCATTAAGTTACAAAAACATTATCTCTGAAAGATGTCTGAAAGTTCAAAATCTCTTTTTTTTTAAATGTTAAGCATTTAAAATTAAAATGTTAAAAATAAAACGTCTTACAAGAAAAATGTTACATGAACAATGTACAAATAACGTTTTGTGCTAATGTTTTGAGAACATTATTAAAGACCAGAACGTTGAACTTTTCGTTGTGCGTAACGTTTGTTCATAAGAGAACCTTTGGTTACACTTTATTTTGATAGTCCACTTCAGACATTCTACTGACTATAAGTAACTTTGCAACTACATGTCAACTAATTCTGATTGATTTGCAACTACGTGTCTACTAACTCTCAGAGCAGACTGTTAGGTTAGGTTTAGGGTTAGTAGAATTAGTTGACAAAGTTTAGAAGAGTGTTAGAAGATATTAAGCAGACAGTCTACTAATACTCTAATGACTAGTTGACATGCAGTTGCAAAGTTACTTACTGTTAGTATAATGTCTAAAGTGGACTATCAAAATAAAGTGTTACCGAACCTTTCAAGAAAGTTAGCCAGGGTTCTGAGAACGGTCCCTGTTAGACTGACCTTTAGGCCTTTTGGTCCATGAACTGTATATTTTTATAACAATTTGTTTGTCCTTAAACGATTTGTATAGTTAATTTACAACTCGGGACTGAAAACAAGACCATGGCAAGTTACCTTCTGTAGCAGTCCAAACTGCTGCTCACACTCCTCTAACAACACTGCTTTTGCAGCAGCCTCTGAAGACTGAGAGGACTGGATGTCCTGCTCCATTTCTGTTTGTTTTGATGGTGTTGGAGTCTGCAGTTGTGATAAAGTCAGACAAACAATATGAAACAAACAGAAGAGCAAGAAAAGCAAGTGAAACGCGTAAATCATTAGCAAAAACTCCAGCCAGATACATACAAACGGATATTCAAAAGGAGACTGTACAGAAAAGTGACATGTTAGCAGCGCGGCTAGCTAGCTAACGATTTCAAATCAGACTGGTTACTATATGCAAAACAGTTTCGTACA
The DNA here is from genome assembly GCF_022985175.1 of Labeo rohita. Lineage (NCBI taxonomy): Eukaryota > Metazoa > Chordata > Actinopteri > Cypriniformes > Cyprinidae > Labeo > Labeo rohita. Next base: position 28,898,362 of record NC_066869.1, on the reverse strand, counting down.
ATTACAAGAACAAAGCTTCGTATATTTTGTGGCGATATCATACAGTAAACGTAATGTACAGTCACGATAGTGCTTACCATATAACGTGTACAGTTTTTCTTTTAGGTGAATGCTACACCCAAGTTTGGCACTGAACGCTAAATGCCAAAACAAAAATACCGCCAGCAACAACGTCATGACGTAATGCTGACGTCGCACGCTGTGGCTGTTCAAGGGTTTGGTAACTGCACTGCTTATGCGCAAATACAAAAATTTTGTATTTTTATTTCATCATACACCCATTTGACTAAATATAGAATCAAATTTAAACGAATATTTTCCATTAATGTTAAACGAGGCGTGAATTATATAAGAAGTATAAAGAATTATAAAGAATTATAGAAATATTACAAGACTTGCATCAACAGGATTTTAAAACGACACATTTATTTTACGAAAATAACAAATCTGCGGATCTGAGGTAAGTGAGAGCAACACACGAGAGCAAAACCCACTAGAATGTTGTCCACCAGAGGGCAGCAGAAGAATAGATCTTGGGCTGAGAGTAACGCATTCTACCAAATAAAGGGGGGGAAGAGAGATTAATAAATAGAAATCCTTTTGATGTGTTTATTATCCTGTCTGTAAGGCTGGTAGTTTTACAGAGCTTTATATTCTGCAATATTCCGATTTATTTGACGTTAATTGGCTATAACATGAAAGAATGGAGGTTGTTAGACGTAGATTAAGTCTCTGACAAAAACATAGCCTACTTGTGTTTTCTGATTATGTCTTAATTCAAAAACTTTCAGATATGGGATAGCCATGGGCATTTACAGCCACTTTTGACCCACTGGACTGAAAAGAAACCATTTTAGTCATAAATAAGAAAATGTGAAGAGTTAAGATGCAAACGCCTCTAAATCCATCTGACTTATTTTTTTAAAATTAAATTTCTTTCTGGCTACTTTGTATAGGTTTCTATGTGGTACTTCTGATTGCGCGGAGGCTGGAATTTAGTGATTTTTACACTGTGTGTCAGGAGCATTCACTTAGTATCATTATCCCATTTTTGACCGAGATGGCTGGTTTTGCATCTGAACTTTTCATATACTCTCTTATATAAGAAAATAAGAAAATACACTCTCACTAGTTTAACGTGTCTACGAACAGCTTATAGTATGTGTGTGTGTGTGTGTGTATATACACTACCGTTCAAAAGTTTGGGGTCAGTAAGACTTGTAATAGTCTTTAAAGTAGTCTCTTATGCTCATCAAGGCTGCATTTATTTGATTAAAAATATACAAAAAAAAAAAAACAGTAATATTGCAAAATGTTTTTACAATATAAAATAATGTTTTTTATTTTAACATACTTTAAAATAGAATTTATTCCTGTGATGAAAAGCTGAATTTTTATCAGCTGTTACTCCAGTCTTAAGTGTCACATGATCCTTCAGAAATCATGCTAATATGCAGATTTATTATTAGAATGATCAATGTTGGATAATATCAACAGTTGTGCTGCCAAATATTTTTTGGAACCTGTAATTTTTTTTTTTTTTTTTTTTTTTTCAGGATTCTTTCATGAATAACAAGTTTAAAAAGTACAGTGTTTATTCAAAATATAAATATTTTATAACAATGTAAATTATTTATTATTAACTTTTAATAAACGTTTAATTATTAACTTAATACATCCTTGGTGAATAAAAGTATTAATTTCTTAAAAAAAAAAAAAAAAAAAAAAAAGAAACAATAAAAATGTACTGACCCCAAACTTTTGAACGGTAGTGTATATATATATATATATATATATATATATATATATATATATATATATATATATATATATATATGTATATATATATATATATTCGAAATGTCATGAACTGTTAACTATTTATTGTCTGTAACAGCATTTTGTGATAAAAATAATGATGGTAATTATGTATTAATTTATTTATTTACAATTACACTCTTTTGCCTTCCTACTAACTCCATTGCTAGCATGTTTTTTTTCTTTTCCATCTTTTTAAATATATTTCCAATAACGAATATATCATTAAAAATAAAACATTAACAATATAAAGTTTCCTTTTTCTTCTTCCTTTCTTTCTTTCTTTCTCTACACTATACACTATACCCTACTTTCTGGAAGAAAAAAAAAAATAAGTAAAAAGAACGAACAGAAAAACTGCCCTTACAACTTAATCTTCCTCTTTACAAAACAACGTAGTCTAACATCTATTACTACAACAGTTAGCGTTCAAATTATGCGTTGGCCTACTGTTGTTCCTTTTATACACGAAACACACCTGCTACTGACAGCACACTCAATGCGTCTTGTTTTTTCCAACTCACACGCTCTTTAGCACATTATCCAGTTTTTGGCGTTATTAATCTCCTCAGAGTCAAGTAGGCTTAAGGTAAGGAGGCGAGAGAATCAAACATTATAAACAAAAGGCCCCTTTTAGCAAAGCTGACACGAGGGCCTTGGTTTGAACGCTTAACGAGTCCCCTCCTGAACATGAAACTCCAACAAAATGAGGACGTATTCTTTAACTAAAAAGTCCCCCCACACAAGTTTAACAAATCATTTAAAATCACCAAAAGGGGGACGAAAGTCAGTGCCTCACAAAAAAGAGAGAGTTTCATTGTAATTCATTGACTTGTTCAAAACGCCAAGCTAAAAAGGCGAGAAGAAAAGAGCGGACATTCATGGGTACAGATGCTTTCTCGAGGAGAGACTCCAATGTATGGCCTTTGTTCGCGCTGCGTTAAACTGTTTAAAAGAGGGGTTAACGCAATCCATCAAATTGTCTGAAATTGTGTGAAAATTTCAGAAACCATATGGCCTCCAAACGTTCGCGTCTTTTTTATGTGGCTGGACACACTTGTTTCAGTATGGTGAACCGCAGGAGTCCAGCCATGCGCCATTGTCACTTGTCACATCAGGGTGGATGGCTCATTTGTCCTCAGCTTTCATGCTTTACGCTGGAAATTACAGCTTCACCCGTGAACAAAAAGGATTATATAGCCCTGGAGAAACTGGACCAAAACTTGATGTTTTTGTGTCTTTCTTCTCCTTTTTCTCCCCTGCGCCCCAGATTTGTGTTTCTCACATAAATTTCGCCCAGAATGGAAAAACACACGTTGTTGGGTCAAAAGCCAAGTCACGCTATTGCAAAGTGAAAGAGAGAGCGGAGCAAGCCAAAGGCTCTCTGTTCCTTCTGCGGAGAGCAAAAACAATAGCGTTAAAGGGGCAAGAATGTTTTTCTTCCCTTCTTTTTTCTTTTTGAGGAAAGAAATCAAGGCAGTTAGCAATTGCCAAAAAAGTATGAAGCTCTTGGCTGTCGTGCACAAGTTCGTTAGCTCTTCTGTCAACGGATTTTTACACTGCACTTATGTAATAGCCTATCCGAAAATGTTTACATTTTCATTTTTTTTTCTTTTCTTTTCTTTTTCTTTGTTTTTCGTATTTAAAAAATATATAGGGCTATGCGTAAAAATATAGTTCACAAAAACAGCAGTATAAGCTACAGAGCTCAGACTTTAATTTCTCTATTTCGGTCAGTCACTTAATATTTACAATTTATATAAAAGGATACGCAAAACAACACAATTCTTGTTGTAAATAATAATAATAATAATAAAAGAAAAGTTTTGTCAGAAAATGAGGATTGTTACAGATTTACAGACTCGGCAATAGTTCATCTTTATAAAAGGTATACATGTTTTTATTTTCAAACTCAATACATTAAACGACACATTGGGTATTCGTACAATGGCCTAATTTTAAAAGGCACTAAGTAAAATGTACAAAAACTTTACAAAGAGCAGTCACTGTCGATTGTGTACAAATGAAGCATATACGCAATAAATACAAATGCAAAAATAGTTTTTCTTATCAAGAGGTTGTATTGCTGTTTGTTGCCCTGATTCGTGAAATATTCTTTTATTACACTCATTAAAGCCATTATTACATACAATACAATATATTATATATAAAAACTTCAGCTGCTCACTCGCTGTATTGAACAAATAGGAGTTAGACTTGCATAGTCTGGCTATAAATTAAACTAACTCAGCTTCAGAAAACACTACAATCATGTAGGCGGTTATGTGCATGCGTGTCTTAAAATATAAATTTACAAATCAATATGCAGTGGTTTTCATCACACATCGACGTCTATTTCCACATCCTCGTCCTCGGAGTAGTCTTGACTTGTGTGGTCTGAGAGAGACGACATGGGGGACAGACATAATTTGTGCGCACTCTTGTACTCGTGACCCAGCCGTGGCGAGCACTCGGGCCCCGGATGTCCCGTGACTCCAACTGCACACCTCTCCAGATCGGCGAGTTTAGCGAGTTTATCCAGAGGCACGATACCTGTGGATCTGACCGACTCCACGTCCGCTTTCATCTCCTCCAGGTCTCGCTTTAGTTTTGCCCGTCGGTTTTGGAACCAGGTGATAACCTGCGCATTTGTCAGCCCCAGCTGATGGGCAGTTTGGTCTCTGTCGGCGGGTGACAAGTATTTCTGATGGAGAAACCTTTTCTCTAGTTCATATAACTGGTGGTTAGTAAAGGCCGTTCTAGATTTTCGGCGCTTTTTGGGACTGTCCCTTTGACCAAACAGAGTCAACCCATCCCTTCCTGTGGATGAAAGAAAATGATGCAAAATTAGGCGACACAGGCAGTTTATGTCTTAGAATATCAATTTCTTAGAATATTGTTAATATATAATAATAATTGTTGATAAAGAAACGGTATTTACTTGTTTATAACCATTCTGACTTTATTAATAAATTTAAAGTTGATGTTGATTTTAAAATGAGTCAGACTATGAAAATATATTGATCAAAATAAAGTTGAATTAAATATTTAAAAATGTTCTTAATTGGTACTGATAACATTCACTGAATCTGTCCATTACACAGATGTTCTTTACAATATTCTTTTATGAAAGATTCTTTGGGGAACCCAAAAATGATTCTTCTAAAAACCCACGTTTTAAAAAGCATTGACCTGTAATTGCTACCTGAAAGAGCTATTTTTACCTTGTTTAACCCATAAAATCTAGTGTTATTGGTGTGCATTAATGCATTTAGGGTGATTCAGCGATATTATTTTTATTTTAATAAAACCAGTTAAGGTAGAGGTTATTCTTTTTTCAGTGTTAAATTTGTACATGAATTGTAAAAATGTATTTTCCAATTTAAAACTTTATTTAGAATCCCTAAACATGATCTTTTCTTACCTTCTGCTGCTTGGAGTACACCTAATTCGAGACCTTTGAACGTTTTGCTGGCCAGTTCCTGAAGAGCACACAAAGGCGATGTTTGAGTGATGAGAGTCTGCCGTGATATTGTGATGCTCTGCCGGGGTCTCTCGGATGCTGGAAGCCGGTGAATCCTCTGAGTTCTTTTGACAGTCGGTTTGCTGAGGATGTCTGCGATGCTGAAAGGGGTTAAGGGCTTGTTGGAACTCGCGGGTGGTGGAAGGTGGTCCAGGGGGTTCAGCCCACGGCTCTCCATAGCCTCACAGACTTTGACACCTTTGGTGGTCGTCATCCAAGCAGTCGCAAAGCAGCTTTGGTTATAAAATTTGTGTACAAATTTGGCGAAACTTTTGATTAAAGTATATAATGGTGGATTAAAAATCTAACACTTTCTATTCACTTGTCCCAAAAAGTCTTTTGGCACATAAGTGGGTAGCCTGCTGCCCAACAACAATGGCAACGTCCAACGAGTTAGTCTCTCAGCACCATCACTATCCAACAGCAAATGAGTAGTTAGCCTTGTGCGTTGACAGCTCTGCAGTTCTGTTCTGGAGTTCTGGAGGCTGAGGACTACTTAGTGCTCAGTTAATTAACTATGACGGAAAGGCGGAGTCGTGTAAAGCGATGAAGGTTTGTGTTTGTTGCTGTTGTTTGCCTTCTGCAAAAGAAACGAAGTGTCCTAAACGACGGCTGATAGGTTAATTCTCAGCTCTGATGATGAGCCTACTACTACTAAAAAAACCGTTGCCAATTACCAAATAGCGATTTTGATCAATAAACTTTTGTATAATATCTACATTTTCATGTATATATTAAATTATATTGCCAATGCAACACTGTATTAACATTTATTAAAGTGAATTTTTATTCTCATAAGAATCGACATTAGACTAAGTTAGGAATTTTCTGAACAATATAAAATGAACATTGAGACTGCGTGTAGTATATACGTTAATAAAATAATACATATAAAACATATATTGACATTTGATATTGATTAAATACTGAATTATATTTGTTGGCTGTTTAAGATCGAAGCTCACGCATTTGTCCCGAATGCTAAAAATTACCATATATATTAGGCTATAATGTATATTAAATTCATGTTTTCAGATTACGTAAAAAGTCGTTTTCCAAACGGCACGTATTTTGGTCATTAAGTAGAATTGTAAAGCGCATTCTTACAAAAGCTGTCAATTATGAAAGTTCTTAACTAAGTGCCAATCTTCCACCAAGATTATTATTATTAAAAATACGCTTTTAAAAAGTGGTGTGGCAAATTGTTACCCAAAGAGTTATCTATTTCTACTTGTTTTAATCCATAAAGAATGTTTATGTCTGTTGATTCAGACATATTAAAAATATTTTTGACTTGAATAAAACATTAGATGTTAGCATTTTACACCAACATTTTTTTATATGAATATTTTTTAGAAAAATTAATGATCAATTTAGAGATTAATAGAAGTGCTCCAATATAAATACAATGATAGAACAAGATAAGTCTATAGAGACAATGATTTTAGGAAACACACTGAGCACTTACATGGCAACATGCAGTTGCATGTATGATTTTAAAAAGAACAAACTTTAACTTTGACAACAAACTCTATTTAATTTTAGAGAGTGAGTCGCCCAAATAATCTTTTTATTTTTTTATTTTTTCCATCAAATAGCACACACAGACACACACACACTCTATTCTCACAGGCTGAGTAGGAAACATGAATTAGCCCAGTCAATGTGGTCTGACTGTTGAGTTAATGACAGTCTTGACCTTTTGCTGCCTTCTTTGTTTAGTGTTTCTCTTTAGGCCAAGTGGTTATGAATTAACCGGGGCAGCAAAGTCTATAATACACCTCTATGAGAATAAATAGTGTTTAAGTGACATCTGATATTAGCAATTATAGTGTTGTTATAAGAACATATTATTATAAAGCAGCCATACTATTTATTAATATGCCTATAAACATAACCTATAAAAGAAATACTGGGTGTTTTACTGTATTATTGAGATTAAAGAATAAAAAATCCAGATTAAGCCTAGCAGTAAACAGAAGAAACAACAACAACAACAACAACAACAACACTGTAATATGAAGGAACATTTTAAAAAATTCCTAATTTAAAATGTATAATGTTAATTTAACATTTACTAGCTGTTATCTCTTACACATTGTCTTAAATCACTTAATTTGCTTGATCAATGGGTGAAATTTATAGCTACAGAAACCTTATGTATTTAAAAGATTAATCAAAATGAATTTAAATGATATGATCCATATACACCATACAGCATGCTCAAGGAGAAATTAACATTGTAGTAATTATAGATGTTAGATCATCTGACAACAGTATATTTGCAGCTGAGCCCCTGGCAGGGAGTACATGTCAGGTCAGCTGAACTTTATTTATAAATCACATATAAAACAGCTGATCTAAAGAGCTGTAAATCTGAGGCGATATTAAGGCAAATATTAAGGCAAAAAATTAAAAGCAAGTTAAGATGCAGTGAATAGAGGAATAAATGAAAACACACTGATGACTTTGATCTTTGGTAGTGAATGTGATCTTACGTGTTTGTTGGAGGAATGGAGGAAGTGGAGGGTGCACAGTATCTAATATCTAAGTGAAACATGAGCTTGTGGTAATCCACCAAATCCCACACCTAAAAACGGACCACCTTCAGTGATTATTAAATTACATAAGAATGTGACATTTTTATGTGTATGATCAACATGTATTTCTGTGTAAAAGTGTTTGATCTCATGTATCAGCAGTGGTAGGGAACAGCTTAAACCGCTGCAAGTCTTGACAGAGCCGTCACCATACTGATTTTGGTTGCACATATTTGATATACAATTTTATACTTCTTTATACTTTATACTTCTTCTATCTTTATAAAAACGAATCCAAATTACATAGTGCTTATAAGTTCAATTAAGGCTATTTTGTGCATCTTCTATGTAAAAAATAAAGTAAATTTTTGTATTGTACTGAAAATAATAGCTTGCAAAAGTTTCTCACACATTCCCAAAAATGAGCTTTCATTTTCATGTGAATGTGAAGTTATTCAATTTTCTTGTTATGTGGTGAACAGCTGCAAAGTGTATATGTACTGCATGAAATTTGCAGGAAATTGCTGGATTAGTCACAAAGGAACTCACATTTTTATAAATCAGCTAAACAAACAAATGTATCAAATTTCACTTCTCAAAGTTTCAAGAATTTCATGGTTACGTTCAAAGTAGTCAGGAAAGTGTAATAAACTTTTGTAATCATTTGTAGACTGTTTCTTCCAAAACGCTAATAAGACACAACACTTTTCTGAACAGCTGTTTGTGCATTGCAGAAAAGACTTCCTGATCTATATATAAATACTTATATGTTGTTATTATTAAAAATATATATTATTTGTAGTAATAGCAGTAGAAGTAGAATGTGCATTTATTTATTTAATTAAAAAAATATTTGTACAAAGAACAAAATGTATGTTTGCTCTTATTTTTGTACCATCACCATTATTATTATTACAGCTACTAATAAACGCTTCCATAACAACAAATGTTTATGAACAGGATATCCTTAAGGTCAGAGATCAATGTTGCTTGACTGTTATGTGGACAAACAGCTCAGGCTTATGTTGAGGGTCACAACATTCAAATTAGTCACAGTAAAACATAAGCCAATGGCAATGGGGGTAAAATTACACACATCTATTGAACTGAAAAGAGAATATGCTCATAAAACACATAAATGCAGATGAGAATTTAACTGAAAACACACTATAAGTAATGTGACAATCTTCCCCTCACATTTTACAACTTAACCAAAGTCATTTACTTTATTATTACAATTAAAAACCAATAAAACAAAATCTCTTCTTTTTAGCTTATGCAACAGTTTCCATTGTGATGGAAAACTAGTCTTGCCCAAAAAATAGTATGACAAAACAGTAACGTTTAGAACATGCTTTGAATAAGCAGCCTAAAAACAAACAACAGTATAGACTGAGAAACATTAGAGGTTTCTTGACTCAAAATTAAATGGGCATGCACTAGTGCAACATTATGTAGTGGCTTCAGGCCTAACAAATAATTAGATTCTAAATCAGTGTAATTAAGAGGATGAATCACAAAAGAAAGAGAAAAAAGCTCATCAAGAGCGAAAAAGAGATTTGATACCATTAAATAATGAACTGAAGCAAGGAACATTAATATAATTGTGTATTTCCCCTGAAGGTAAAGGTGAATGGGCTGTAAATTAGAGCTTTTTTCTCCCCTTGGTGAAAACTGAAATGAAATGTGACCCTGGACCACAAAACCAGTCTTAAGTAGCACAGGTATATTTGTAGCAATAGCCCAAAATACGTTTAACGGGTCAAAATGATAAATTTTTCTGTTATGCCAAAAATCATTAGGATGTTAAGCAAAGGTCATGTTCCATGAAGATATTTTGTAAATCTCCTACCGTAAATTTATCAAAACTGAATTTTTGATTAGTAATATGCATTGCTAAGAACTTCATTTGGACAACTTAAAAGGTGATTTTCTTGATATTTTGCTTTTTTTGCACCCTCAGATTTCAGATTTTCAAATAGTTGTATCTTGGCCAAATATTGCCATATCCTAACAAGTAATGCATCAATGGAAAGATATATAAACATCTCAGTTTAAAAAAATTAGGCCTTATGACTGGTTTTGTATATATATATATATATATATATATACATTAGAAAAGTATATATACATATATATATATATACACTTTTTTAATGATATGCTCCTGAACAACAACCGTACACAGAAAGTATGTGAGTGAACGATTTCCTGAGCTCCAGGCGTCTGTCCTGAAGATTCACTAACATAACTCTGCCATCTACTGGAGACATGAGGAACTTAACGTTGCTTGCAAATAGTTCACGATAACTCTTCAACTGTCTGAATCCTGTATAAAAACACACACAAGAAGAAAAGATATAAGAACAATAAATATAAAACTCTCCCGGTTTAATTAAAACAAAACTTGATACGACATACGACAAATTCTAACGCATACACTACAAAAGAACATTTTACTTACCAGACTCATTTACTTCAAAATTACTGAACCCTTAAAATTCAACATGTATTTCACTGAATATGAGGCTGAAGCTGCACAGCAGTCTGCTGCCTCTTTGTCCCTATGGCAGAACATTTGTTACTCTGTGCCCATGTGGCATTGTGCCTGTCTGCTGGTTAGGCCTGTTGCCAGCAGACACAGTCATTCCCCTTGAAAGCTGTTCACACAGCCTGCCATCAAAATACCTCCAGTTGTCTCTAATGGTGTTTGAGAATGTGGCATATTGGGAATGCTTTGTTTTCTAGGCGAACATGAAAACTCCTCATTCCAATACACGTGTTAGAAAACATGTCAAACAATGTTACACAAATGCAATAGTAAATAAAATAAAATAAAAAAGTATAGTAAATGTATACTGTATGTGTGAGCATGTGTGTGTATATAAATGACTAATGAGCAAATGTGACCAAATGACCAAATGTGCATTGCTTCATATAAAATATTCATATTGGAAACTGCAGTTCACTGTAGGCCACAGTAACATGATATCCTTTTCTAACCACATGTTCACTAGTAACACTCAATTAAAAATGCTGTTTAATATTAATTTGATAATATTTGTACAGATATAACATTCCTGAATTTATGATTTCCATATGATTTCCAGATGTGAAATTGTTATATATGAAACATATTAGAAAGTGGAACAATACTAATTGGAATATATTGCATATATTTATCCCATACAAATATGTTTATATATATATACATAATACATAAAATATGTCATTTGCATCTATCCTAAAACCAAAAATCAATACATGTAGATATTATATAAGTAAAGATACTCATGTATTTAAAGAAGCCTCTTCTGCTCAGCAAGCCTGCATTTATTTGATCCAAAGTACAGCAAAAACAGTGAAATTTTGAAATATTTTTACTATTTAAAATAACTGTTTTCTATTTGAATATATTTTAAAATGTAATTTATTCCTGTGATCAAAGCAAAATTTTCAGCATCATTACTCCATCCATGTAGATACAACATATATTACCAGTCAAAAGTTTTTGAACAGTAAGATTTTTAATATTTTTTAAAGAAGTCACTTCTGCTCACCAAGTCTGCATTGATCAATCTTTGATCCAAAGTACAGCAAAAACAGTGAAATTGTAAAATATTTTTACTATTTAAAATTAATGTAATTAAAATTAAATATAATTTATTCCTGAGACCAAATCTAAATTTTCAGCATCATTACTCCAGTCTTCAGTGTCACATGATCCTTCAGAAATCATTTTAATATGTTGATTTGCTGTTCAAGAAACATTTTTATTATTATCATCAATATTTTTAACAGCTGAGTTCATTTTTTCAAGATTCTTTGATGAATATAAAGATCCAAAGATCAGCATTTATCTGAAATAGCTTTTGTAACATTATACACTATACCATTAAAAAGTTTGGAGTCAGTATAATTTTTTTAGGAAGGAAATTGTAGAGATGAATACGTACTTGATCAAAGGTTATAATGTTACAAAATATTACTATTTCAGATATATGCTGTTCTTCTGAAATTTCTATTTATCAAAGAAACCTGAAAAAAATCTACTCAGCTGTTTTCAACATAATAATACAAAAAAAAATTTTGAGCAGAAAATCAGAATATTACAATGACTTCTGAAGGATCATGTGACTGGAGTAATGATGCTAAAAATTCAGCTTCGAGATCACAATAATAAATTACATAGTAATAATAACAATAGTAAAAATATTTCAAAATGTTACTGTTTTTGCTGTACTTTGGATCAAATAAATGCAGGCCTGGTGAGCAGAAGAGACTTAAAAAAAAACATTTAAAATCCTACTGTTCAAAAACTTTTGACTGGTAGTGTAGATATTATTATTTTTTTGTACATACACAAACTATGGGGATTTGATAAACGTATACCTTTGCTTAATGTATGTATGTGAAAATAATATAGGTAACATATACAGCAATATTACTCCTGATATAGGGCAATATTTCCACATTTGTAAAAAGAAAATGTTTAAAAAAAATGAAAAATCACCCTTTTTATTGACAAATATCACGTATATCTATGTTATTGTTTGTCAGTAACATAATACATAGAATATTGAATCTGAGCAGAACATATTGTGCCACTTGGATGTCATATGGTCTTCCTGTCAGACCAATGACTGAACCCAGCTTTACGTATCACAGAGAGACAGAGGGAGGGCTGTGGGGATCTGCTTTGAGCCTTTAACATCAATTACACTCAGTTTGATGAATGGGATGGCATTAGAGAAGAGGAATGCTCAGCTGCTCTTTGTATGTGAGTAAGTATGTGTCGGAGTGAGTGTGTCTTTGTTTTGGTTTGTGAAGTCACTTAGCAGCATCAAGCTTTGTGTTTGTGTGTGTATACTGTACAAGAGGAGTATCTGTGTGTGTCAAAGAGGCTTCGGTCGCCCCCCCTAGCAGTTTGGCCCAAAATACTCCCACATTGAGCCTGTCAGACACTCATCAATCAGAAGGGTTAGTAAAAGCCATTTAGGCAGTTTAACGAGCCGGCCAATCACACGAGAGTGGGTGCATTAGCATACTCAATTGCCCTCATTTATGCCAGAGACTGCTGGAGGTTTGACCGCATTGTTGTCAGAGTCTGTGAAGTGCTTTAACTTTGTAAGACTGGGATGAAATGATTGTGTGACTGAACAATATTGCAAAAAGACAAACAGAGAAATAAAAAACCAAGTACAGGAACTTTAATTCTATCATTACTACAGTTAGCTTTTATCACTTTTATCACAGCACTTTTCCATGCTCTTTTTCTCCTTCTCCTAATCACCTTTCCGTCTATTTGATCTTATTCTGTAATTGATCTTATTTACCAAATTTTCATTTTGTAAAAATTTTCAAATGAGGTTAATGCAGGTTGATTCACTTTCTTACATACATCTATAGATATTTATTCTCGCATAAACCCAGGATCTCCCACCCAGCTGCTCAGACATCCAATATAACCCGATCTAAAAAAGTAGGATTACTTCGTAATAATTTTCATAAAAAAGAATGACATTATTATATTTACATTACATTTAATAAAATAATAGTACTAGTAGTTACATTATTATATTTATAATATTATATAATTATAACATTACAATAGCATTATTACATTATATAATAATAACAATAATAATAATAGTTCTTATTACTGTTGTTGTTGTTGTAAAAAGCATGTATTATTGCTGTTGTGTAATGTTTGTTGTGTTATATATGTATATATATATTTATTTATTTAATAAACAATAACATTATGTAATAATAATAATAATAATAATAATAATAATATACAATGTAATAAAAAAAAACATTATGTAGTAGTAGTAGTAGTAACAATAATAACGATAATAATATTTTTGGTGGCATAATGCACACGTTATTGTCTATAATATATAATTGAATTAAAAACAAATAATAATAATTATTATAATAATATGTAATTAAAAAACAACATTATGAAGTAGTAGTAATAATAATAATAATAATAATATACAATGTAATAAAAAACAACATTATGTAGTAGTAGTAGTAGTAGTAGTAATAATAGTTTTTGTGGTATAACGCATGTATTATTGTTTATAATATAACTGAATTAAAAACGTAATAATAATAATAACAACTATTATTGCTATTATTATAACTAAATAATGTTATTTTTTATTAAATTATATTATTATTATTATTATTATTATTATATATTATTATGTGAAACATTGTAATGTCATAACTATATATGATACGGTTATTACATTGCAATAGCATTATTACATTATATAATAATAACAACAACAACAACAACAACAACAACAACAACAATAATAATAATAATAATAATATACAGTTTAATAAAAATCATTATGTAATAGTAGTAGTAACATTTTTATTGTAATAATATTGTTTATATTGTTGTATAATGCACAAATTATTGTTTATTATATACCATTTAATTTAATAGCTTAATAACTTTAATAACTTAATTTACTTAATAACAAGAAAGAAGAAGAAGAAGAATCATCATCATCATTATTATTATTATTACATAATGTTTTATGTATTTTATGTTTTTTTATTAATTTTATATTATTATTATTATTATTAATAGTAGTAGTAGTATGTGAGACATTGTAATGTTATAACTATATATTATATAGTTATAACATTACAATAGCATTATTACAAAATTTAATAATAATAATAATAATTATTATTATTATTATTATATAGTAGAATAATAGTAGTTTTTGTTGTTGTTGTTGTTGTTGTGTAATACTTAACAGATCAGTGGTTATGTAATGGTAAATGTGTCCTTACATTTTACCTTTATATAACTCCTCTTAAAAGCAGTAACTTTATTATATTATATAATAATTATTATTATTATCATTAAACACTCCCCACATACTCCAGCCCACAAAGTCCAAACCCATCATAAAAGCACATGTCTGTGTTGAGCCATTATTAATATTCTAAAAATCAAATAAATCAAAGGAAAAAGTCATTACTTTTTGGGGGGAAACACTTTAGTATAAGGAGCAATTCTCACTATTAAATATTTTCTTATTAGCATACATATTACTAGCATATTGGCTGTTTATTAGTACTTTTAAAGAACATATTCTACATGACCATATTTTACGTCCTTAACCCTGCCTAATACCTGAACTTAACAACTACCTAACTAACTATTAATAAGCAGTATTACTTGTATAAGGACCCCTTGCTTTCTAAGCAAATTCTACTGCAGTATTTCTTTGGACACTTGGTTTAACAGCCTGGTTGTTAGTGGATTCTACAAAAACAGAATAAAACCATTCCTAAACATCTACTGTAATCACTCTCAAACTAACAAATCCACCTACTCAGCCAACTCTGTGTATCTCTGGTATATACACCTGCTCCCTGACTATATCCGAGCCGCTGATTTCTCCTCCTCTACACTCCAAACTGCACGCTTTCCCACCCAAATGAGACAGTGATGAATCCAAGGGGTTTTTGTTGTCTTGTTTTTATGAACTAGGCCTAAATACCCAGTAACTCTATTCTCCCCGTACAGCTTTTCTGCCTGCTTGATCTATTGTCCTTAAAGAGACTCGAGCCACAAAGAGCAGCTACACATTAACACAGGCCCTTGTCCTGTCTATTCAGTGTAGCAGGGCACAGCTGTCTCACAGTACACCCTACACTTCTGAAGGGTGAGGGGTGACAGGGGGTTCACTTACATTGAGCGGCCCCCTCTGGAGCACCGAGTCAAGAGTGTTTGGGAGAAATTGAGAAGGATGGCAAAAAAGGCTCACTATTTCCAGTGATGGAGAGGGTGCTTCGTCACACGCGACGGACAGCTGCAGCGGCCCCTTTCTTGGCCGCTTCGCTAACAGTGTGGCTCGACGCGGCCTTGTGTCTTTGTGACGAGCTAGAATATGTGTGGCGTGTTTAAGCAGAGTTCAGAGGTCTTTAGCTTAGTTGGTGTGTGCTTTATGGTGGAGGCTGGGTAATTAAAACCCTTTGGTGTTTTAATAGCATTACCACCCATTGAGATGATGATTATACTGACTTTGTGCTGGGAATTTCAAATGTGTTTCTTTAAAAATATTCTATTTACATTTTTTGAATCTTCTTGTTATTATTACGATTGATAGATTTGTAAAAGTGCAATCAGTAAGTCTGTTACAATGTTTGATTTATTAACTGCTGCTACTGCACACTGGAAGCTTTCTTGTCCTTTTTTTGGCTCTGTGTCATCACATTTTTGGATTAAATCACAGCATTTTTGTGTGGTTGTTGGTTCATGCTGGTAAGCAGCAGGATGGAGGTCATTGTGTGTTCATGCTTGACGCTTGAGGTCCCACTTTTTGACTTTTGCATTGCTCTGCAAAAACAGAAATAAGTAGAAGTGCTACTCAGCATAGAAATCTTAATATAAAAGGCACAGAAGCATAAAATAAAATAATTTTATAAAGATAATTCTTAATTGTAATTAAGCCTTTTTGAATGAATGAATGAATGAATAAATAAAGAAAGAAATTAATTAATCAATTACCAGAGTAACCAGTCAATTTTTTTTTTTTTTTTTTTTTAGACCACAAGAAACATCATAAATAAATAAATAAATAAAGTGAGTAAGTAAGTTACTGGAGTAAGCAGTCAATTTTTTACATTTTTAAAGACCACAAGAAACATCACAAATAGATAGATCGATAGATAGATAGATAGATAGATAGATAGATAGATAGATCGATAGATTTTCTGAAGACCACTAGGAACCTAAATAAATAAATAAATAGTTACCAGAGTAACCAGTTAAATTTTTTGAAGACCACAAGAGCATAATAAAGAAATAAGTAAATAAATGAATAAATAAATAACCAGAGAAACCAGTCAGTTTTTTGAATACCACAAGAAATATAATAAATAAATAAATAAATAAATAAATAAATAAATAAGGTTATCAGAGTAACCAGACATTTTTTGAAGAATAAATAAAAGAAATAAATAAATAACGTAAATTACCAGAGTAAGCAGTCAATTTTTTTAATTTTTTAAAGACCACAAGAAACATTATAAATAAATAAATAAATAAATAAATAAATAAAAATAAATAAATAAATAAATAAATAAATAAATAAAGTGAGTAAGTAAATTACCAGAGTAACCAGTCAATTTTTTTAGAATCTTGAAGACCACAAGAAATATTATATCATAAATAAAAAAAATAAATAAATAAGGTTATCAGAGTAACCAGGCACTTTTTTTTTGAAGACCACAAGAAACAAAAATAAATAAATACACAAATAAAGTAAGCAAGTAAGTAAGTTACCAGTGTAACCAGTTAATTTTTTTATTATTATTTTTTTTTTTAGGACAACAAGAAACATAAATAAGTAAATAAATAAATAAATAAATAAATAGTAATAAGTAAATAGTAAGAGTAACCAGTCGATTTTTTTAATTTTTGAAGACCACAAGAAACATAACAAACAAACAAATAAATGAATAAATACATTTTGGGTAAATTGTGTTTATTGCTGTTGTTTCATAAGTTTGAACCTGGATTCTAAAGGTTTGATTAGATGTTACTTAATGGAAATATAGCACATATTTCTCAGTACTAAAACCTTTTACTTTAGTTTTAAGATGTTTCTAGACAGCTTAAAAACAGCATTCTAAAATTAAAAAGATTTAGATTAAAAAAAAAAAAAAGTCAAACCTGATTGATGTATATCGCAAATGAGCACCAGAACTTTTTCAGAACTTTCTGTTTCAGTTAATTAAAGTTGCTGCTTTTGTTTTTGGGTTGACAGATCTTGGCTAGCTTCAAGGGGTATATAGCCTTGGTATGAATTTGTAAAGAATTGGTTTTGACTGCTACTCTAGTGATGAAATGTAAAATGAAAGTCCAAAATTGTAATAGAATTTAGAATTTATTTACTATTTTATGACCACCAGCATTTCCAGCAGCACTCATGCTTAGCTTAAATGCATGCCTGAGCATTAAATATTCTAATACATTAATCATAATTATTTTGACGTATGCTATTATTTTATTTTAGCAGAGACAGCACATTATCTACACATCTGCGTAAATCAGCACTATCTGAGAAAAATTCCCAGTGCAAAAAATATGCACATTTGCTTACAAGACAATCATATATCCTTTGTTAAACCAAAAGCCTTTTTCTTAAGTCAGTACACTCCAATTAATCATATTTACAGCATGACAACCCAAGAGAGCCGTTCCCCAGCTTCTAATGACTGATGCCACATCTGCACTGCTCTGACAGTAGTCAGATCTGGATCTGACAGTAGGTCAGCTTTAAAGTTTTTTTTTTTTTTTGGTTAAGAATCCTTTCAAGGAATCTTAAATGTATGCACCCATACACAATATAATTCTTCTGCTGTATGGATGTACACCTAATGAAAGTCAAATAGACAGATTACCTCTCATAATGTTAAAATGGAGGGCAGGAGAAGAGAGACAGAATGATTAATCATGCAAGGACAGACAAATTAATAAATAACCACCAGACTCAGCACTGGAGAGCAGCCATTATCAGCCAACAGGAATTTAAAAAGCTTAATAGACTGTGATTAAGAAGTCATTTAGCATGAAGCCATGGAGATATGGTCCCATTACTGTACCTGTATGTGTGTTTTTATGAATGTAGGTTATATCATATCAGAAATTTCATTGCAGTAGTTATATATAGCTATTTGTGGATAGTTTACCCATTTTCTCACCCTCGTGATGTTAAAAACCTGTAAAAGATATTTCTAAAAAATACGTTTTATTAAACCATGACCCTACAGAGAAAAAGTGGTTTGGAGAATGTATGGATAAGCCTAATTTAATTATCTTTCACTATTTGGACAAAACAGTTCAAAACATCTTCTAAAGAAAGAAATTAATATTGGTTTGGATCGACATGAGGGAGAGTAAATGATGACAAATTTTTCATTTTTGGGTAAACTTTGGGTGATCTGTTTATTGTAATTTGGCCATCCACGGATTGTCCAGCAGGGGTCAGTAGGAGCTCCATTTATGTGCCATTTTTGCAAGCATAATATTATTGATAGCACGATAGCACCCTCTACAGCTTAAACATCACAACTCTTTGAAAATTCAGCTTCAACAGAAACTCACCATCGAGTACGTGCTCTAACCTATGAGGGTCAATATCACCATATGGTGCCTTTCAGCCCTCACAGTACTCACAAATTTTGGTCTTAAAGGAGAGGTCCACTTCCAAAACAAAGATTCACATATAATGTACTCACCCCCTTGTCATCCAAGATGTTCATGGCTTTCTTTCTTCAGTCGTAAAGAAATGATGTTTTTTGAGGAAAACATTTTTCCAAAATGCAGTTTGAATGTGGCTTCAAACGATCTCAAATGTGGTTGTAAACGATCCTAGCCAAGAAAGAAGGTTCTTATCTAGCGTAATGATCGGTTATTTTAATAAAAATAATACAATTTATATACTTTTTAATGCCAAGTGCTCGTCTTGCCTGTACTGTTTTTGTTCCAGTTCATGACAGTTAGGGTATTTCGAAAAACTCCCATCTCATGTTCTCCCTCAACTTAAAAATCGCCCTATATCACTGTTTTACCTTTTTTGCCAAGGGTGTTTGATCTTCTTTGCATGTTCACTTTGCAAAGACTGGGTCAATACTTCTGCAATGATGTAGGACGATTTTGAAATAATTTTTTAAGTTGAGGGAGAAAATACAATTGGAGTTTTTCGACATACCCTAACTGTCTTGAGTCAGAATACACAGAGTTCAGGAAGAGAAAGGCAAGACGAGCATTTGAGATTAAAAAGTATTTAAATTGTATTTCTTTAATGAAAATAACTGATCGATTCACTAGATAAGACCCTTCTTCCTCGGATGGGATTGTTTACAACCGCATTTGAAGCCACATTTAAACTGCCTTTTGGAAGTTAAAAAATCAGGGCACCATATCAGTCCATTATATGGAGAATGCAGAATGCAGAAATGTTTTCCTCAAAAACATAATTTCTTAATGACTGATGAAAGAAAGACATGAACATTTTGGATGACAAGGGGGTGAGTACATTAAATGTGAATCTTTGTTTTGGAAGTGGACTTCCATAATAATAATAATAATAATAATTAAAGTCACTAAAGGGGATGGCCTTTTCTTAAAGGGGCAGATTCCCCAATATCACAGGGTAGACAACAATTCAAGGGACAAATGAACAATGGGCAAACTCTTGTTTTTTATTAAATAAAAATATAGTTTTTTTTGAGTTTGAACTTCCAAAATGCAGTTTACATGCGGCTTCAAACGATCCCAAATGCGGTTGTAAACGATCCCAGCCGAGGAAGAAGGGTCTTATCTTTCATTAAAAAAAAAATACGATTTAAATACTTTTAATTTCTAACGCTTGTCTTTCATTTATCTCCATGAACTCTGTGTATTCTGATTCAAACCTCTGATCGTATTTTCCCCCTCAACTTCAAAAATCATTTCAAAATCATCCTACATCGCTGCAGAAGTACCGACACAGTCTTTGCAATGTGACCATGCAAAGAAGATCAAACACCCTTAACAAAAAAGGTAACAGCAATATAGGATGATTTTGAAGTTTAGGGAGAACATGAGATGGGATTTTTTTCGACATACCCTAACTGTCATACCCTAACTGTCATGAACCGGAACACAAACAGTCTAAGCAGAGTAAGACAAGATGAGGGTTTGGCATTAAAAATATACATATTGTATTCTTTTTATTAAAATAACCAATCGTTATGCTAGATAAGACCCTTCTTCCTTGGCTGGGATTGTTTACAACCACATTCGATTGTTTGAAGCCACATGTAAACTGCATTATGGAAGTTCAAACTCTGGGCACAATAGCAGTCCATAATATAGAGAAAAATGCTGAAATATTTTTCTCAAAAAACACAATTTCTTTACGACCGAAGAAAGAAAGACTTGAACATCTTGGATGACAAGGGGTTGAGTACATTATCTGTAAATTGTTGTTCTGGAAGTGGACTTCTCCTTTAAGCTCCCAAATAAAAAAGCACCATAAAAGTGTCAAAAATGTGGTCCTTGTGACTTGTGCATCATATTGGTTTAAAGTTAAAACGTCCTAATGATGAATAAAAAATGCAGCTTTCACGTCACAAGACATTAACTGGAGTCATGTGGGATTACCTGTGGATTATTGTGATGTTTTCATCAGCTTTTTGGACACCCATTCACTGCAAAGGATTCACTGATGAGCAAGTCATGTAATGCTTAATTTCTCCAAATTTGTTCCCATGAAGAAACAAACTCATCTACATCATGGATCGCATGAGGGTGAGCACATTTTCTGCAAATTTGCATTTTTGGGTAAACAATTTCTTTAAGACAAGAGCTTTTTACTAAGAGGACCTATAATACCTGAAAAAAACTATTAACATTCATCTAAATGGCTGTTGTTTAGCTTACAAATGATTTCCTAGAAATACACAGCCTGGAGGCTGTCTTCTTTGCACCTCAGTTTGAACATCTGTCATGTGATTCATCACTCATCAAGTGCTGAAGGCAAAGTAAAATATATATCAATTTCACACTTTCATGAACTCTCCAAACATAATATCACTGGTACAAGTTCTACCAAACTATTTTAGAGTATACATATCTACATTTGAATAGCCTTCAATGGGGAAACCTGCTTTTTGCCTTGATAACAGTGTAGCTACGGCATCTAGCAGCAGGGGGGTAAAGGAGTAACATTAACCAACTAATGGATGTTACACCACGGAAATCAATGGATACCTCTGTGTGCGTACATGAACACTGTATGTGATTCCAAACACTTGATTGGGGAATTTGCCACTGACGCTGGTTGTAAAACATAAATATCATTGAAATTAGAAATTTAGGTGTTCCATGCTGTGCAGATTGTTGAAACTTAAAACTTAAGTGTGAGATTGTAGTTCCTTCACGTGTTCCTACCAATGCAATTTAACACGTCCCATTACTCTTTAGATTTAGAGATACTTGGATGAATGAGTGACGAGAGTAAAGTAAAAAAAGTGAATTAACTTCCTATGTGAGACAATAATTGATTCTTCACAAAAAAAATGGTCTGATGCTATGGACTTCATGCTGGGAGTCATATGACAAGAACATACTTAGAAAAGCACATGTAGATAAAATGGCTGCCAGGTCTGTCAGCGCACATCATCACTCTCTGATATATATAAAAAATAGTAAATAAAATAAAGTAAAGTACAGTAAAAATAGTAAATGATGTTTATCTGAAAATGTAACAATGCAAACATGTTTTCTGTAAGGGTTAGGTTTAGGGTTAGGGTTGGGTTAGGGGATAGACAATATCGTTTGGTCAGTATAAAATCTACAGAAGTCTATGGAAAGTCCCCACAATTCACAAAAACAAACATGTGTGTGTGTGTGTTTATTTATTTATTTAAAATGTAGAGGATTTGTGTGGGAGCATCTTCTCAAACTCATGTGAGAAGAGAGAGGGGCAAAATAAAAAGCCAGAGGGAGCTAGTACAGTGCCAAAAGAAACACAGACACAGAACTATTATTTCAATATTTGTCAAAGGTTAGTCACAAGGCAGAGCAACTGAAGAATTTTTGAAACTGAGGGGAAACAAATATATTGAGAACATATTTAGGCAGAGCACATGATAGTGTATAGAGTGATATTGCAAATATTTTTTTCTTTTGAATTGAGTGTTTGTGATGGACCTTAAACTCTGTTAATGTAGTCTTTTATAAAAGGATTTTGCCCCAAATAGAAATTCAGAAATTCTGTCATCATTTACTCATCCTCATGTTGTCCCAAACCTGACTTGTCATGACTTTTTTCTTCTGTGGAAACCAAAGAGTTTTGGTTACCACTGGCTTCTATTCTATAAAAAGAGGAGCTTTTCTCAAAATATTTTGTCTTATGTTTCACAGAAGAAAGAAAGCCATTCGGGTTCGGGATGACAGAGAGTAAATGATGAAAGAGTTATAAATTCTGGGTGAACTATTATCCCTTTAAGCCCTTATGGGCCTGATGCAAAGCTACGGTCACCAAACCGTAACTAATGTTTTAAGGCTTGCAGCCTAGTTTCACGTGAGTGCTTAAATAGCAGTAATAATTTGCACAGTAAGACATTTACAAATGTAAAATGTAGCAATTCAGTTACAGTTGATGTGTAAATTTCAGAGTTTGATGACCATGAAGAAATGATGGAGATCCATGGGATCAGGAGGTTCAATTCCATTAGTCTGACGTCTTCATGATGCATAGTCAATGTATCAATCATCTGTATATAGAACACAGAGAAAGTAACAACAAGAGAAATGAAACACTGGTTTTCTGTGTGCACAGACTGAGTGGTTGCACTTCACATATCCACCTTATTTTTTCAATGCAGAAGTAAGCTGTTTTTTGGTAATATGTTACACTTAATAATGAGAAGAATGTTGAGTAATGGTAAAACTGTTTGCACTACAAACCAATGTGTTCATAATTGAGATAATACATTAAAATTATATGATATGACACACCAGTTTTCAATATCAAGCAGCAAAACAAAATGTTTAGTGCAGTTAAAAATAGCTGGATGCATGAAACTGGAAGCAAGACACATTAAATTTACAAATGGCTGCTCTTACGACAAAAAAAAGGTGGATAGGTTAAATAGACAATACTAGACTATTACTATAACACAAACATCTCACTAAAAGTATGCAAAACTTTGGGGTTTAATAAAAGGAAATGAAAGTTGTAAAAAACTAAAAGCAAGAGTTCACTGGAGCAGTGAAAGTGTAGTTAATTTAAATAAAGAGTTAAATCACGCGGGTTGTTAACATGTGACATGTCAGTCTCGCATTTTGACCTTTTAAAATGGTGAGAAATGCTTGTAGGTGGAGCTGCATTTGTCAGCAAGCAGTAGTTGGTTGAACGTCGCACACTCTCCCTCCTCCTTGTTAAATGTGCAGAATTCAGTCATTACACAGTCAAAAATAGCCTGCACTGGGATGCCGGTGGTATAAACAATAGCCGCTCTCATTCAAATTTTAGTCAGAGAGACAATTTCGTTTGAGCTTTTAGATGGCGGAGGAGGTTTTGATAGAACCTAATGGGAAAAGTGGAGGGGTAAGTAAGCCTAATTTATTTTGCATATTAGGATTTAATAATAATAATAATAATAATAATAATAATAATAATGTATAATAATGTGTAATCATTTTTGACGCGACCAAGAGTTTTGAGAAGGAGAAAATAACATTCTAAAACAGTATAAAACTTGATGGTTTCTCTAGATAAAAAGGCATCACAATGCTGTTACAATTCGCATCGTGACGTATCTGTTGAATTCGCTTTTACAGGGAAAAGTTGGCGTTATAATGAAATCATCTTTTTTATTTTGTTTTCGTAACTGTCTGCAAATCTGCTGTTTAACTTCTAGGCTAATCTCTTCAAAAGCGTAACTCATCTAAATTCATTGTAATTATTTATCTGTTTATTTATAGCATTTCTCCAACCTAAAACAGACAGATATTGTCTTTGACAGCAGGTTTAAAAAAATAGATATATAACAGACGTCTGTAATGAATAATTTTCATATGTGTCTTTGTCAGACAACGCTAAAGAGGCACTCAATTCTTACGTAACGCTACTGTTGCCAAAAATGAATAAGCTTACGTTACATACAGTGTTGTTACTGGTGCTAAACCTATGTCTGTGCTTTCTCAGAATAAAATATCTCTTCTTTTATTTTACCAAAAATTCAGACAAATTTATTGCTACAGAATGGCACTAGTCAGTTTGGCTCATGAACCTGTGTTTTTTTTTTAACACTTCTGTGAAGGAAGCCCAGCAAGTCAGTAATATTAGAATATTTCCTACAGCTTGTGTAATAATATGCTTATAATTTGATTGTAAATTAATGTACGGTCCTTATATGTGCCTTTATTTGGTATATTTCGCATCAAACAAACATTAAGTAACGTCGTTTTCTTTGTGCTTTTTCAAAGTTCATGGTCAAGTTTATAAAGGCAAAAGATTTTTAGCAAGATGCTATCTAGCTATAGGCAGCTCTCTAGGAGAGACAGCAAATGGCAGCAAGATCTTATAAAATCATATTAAAAATAACAACATGAGTAGTAAATCTTGTCAGGCAGAAAAAGAAAAATCTCAAAATGTAGTGTGAATATACAGTAGGCAGCATCAAACTATAACCCTAACTTCACAAGGATATGTTTATAGGGGGCTTTCACACTGGCTATTTAGTAAAAACAGAGCATGGCTCACATTTAAAAAAAAATATAAATAAATAAATTGGTCATGTGAAAACTGTCATGAGCATTCCCATTCATTTTCTGCGAGTGGGTTAGAAAAAAAAATCTTTAGTAAGGATAAACTAAATCAACTAAAGAGATCAATCACAACATTACAACTTTTCATTTGAAGCTAAAAAAAAAAGACTTAGCCCAGCAAGTATTGTGATTGAATAATATACTCACATTCTAAATGACTATACAATTACATGTCATTGATTCTGAGCTCTTCGTAGGCTTGTCTTGAAAGGTTTACACATTATTGCCTAAATTCTCTGTGAAGAAAAAAACATATTTACTCTATCTTGTGAACATCTTGTGCCTGGTGCAGAGAAAGCTATCCCAGATAGCACATGTACGTTAAAGATCTGTTGATCTGGAAAGCATCTGCTGTGTACAAACGTCTGGCAGACGTCTGTAAGATGTCAGTTTTACATACATACTAAATCATAAACATCTTAAAGACATCTAATAGACGTCTATTTGACATCTGACCGGAAATGTCCAATAGATGTCCAAACTATGTAACAAATACGTCTTGCAGATGTCAAATAGACTTCTCAAAGATGTATGTGTGCTATCAGGGACCATTCTGAGAGCCCTGTGTTTTCTTTCTATGGACCCATTCTTTTGAGAATAGTCTCCCACTATGCATGATACAACAAAGTTACTGTTTATTTTTATGTTTGCTCTTTTTACACATTTTGTATTTATCTCATGAAAGACACACTTCATACTTTGAGTTTTTCACTTCTTCTCAACTATGAAATTCTTTCATTTAACTGCTTTCCCACTTTTGGCAGGTGGTGATAGTGATTCTGTACATGTGCAGGGTAATTACTGTAACTCAGTTTGCCTGGGCAGTGAACACTCATGCCAGATCTAGTCATGGTTCACTTGTACGCTAATGCAGTCACATGCTAACTGGATCGGCGCCAGAGTCTAATACTTTAGGCTCAGTTACGGCTTATAAACAATATAACATTTGTACTTAAAGTGTGATTTTGTACTCCAGAG
Source organism: Labeo rohita (assembly GCF_022985175.1). Classification (NCBI taxonomy): domain Eukaryota; kingdom Metazoa; phylum Chordata; class Actinopteri; order Cypriniformes; family Cyprinidae; genus Labeo; species Labeo rohita. Next base: position 28,872,135 of record NC_066869.1, on the reverse strand, counting down.
GGGAAAATGCAATGTTGATTATTGAAACAAATAAAAAGCTGCTTCATGTTAGAAGTGCTAGACATCTTATGAAAATTTTAAATCCAAAAACAGGGATATATGTTATTACAAATGGCTATCAGACTCATGGTTGTCTTTTATTTGTTTCTCCAGCATCTAACCACATCCCTGTTGGCGGTAGCGTTCCTCTCTTCCTTTGGGAGCTCCATGCTGTATGGTTATAACCTGGCTGTTGTTAATTCTCCTGCAGTGGTGAGTGACATGACAAACATAATTTTTCACATATAGTAGCCTCACATAACTTTTTATGCAGCTGGATTGAATCACTTGCTGAAACACTAATCACAGTTTGTTCACTTCTTTCCTTTAATGTTGATTGAAGGTGTGTTCTTAAAATATGAAATTCTGACATAACATATTAACAACTATTTAAACTACAACTGATGTCAGTACCACAACACAGGTGCTCTCGATTCAATTCAATTCAAATTCAAATTTATTTGTATAGCGCTTTTCACGATACATATCGTTGCAAAGCAGCTTTACACCAAATTGACATTTTTACAATATATGTAGTAGTAGCTTGATGTACATATGGTAGAGATGTGTGGTAAAGATCAATTAATGACGTAATCAAACAGACAAAGAACACTATAAATTAGTAGCAGAATTTGGTAGTGCTGTATGTTTTCAGGGTTGGCATCATCTGAAGTCCTCTGTGGGGTTGGCATCATCTTTTCTTAAGTGTTCTGGATCCAGACTGGAGCTTGTGAATTCCTAGTTACCATGGGATGTCAATCCCATGGCAAAAACAGAGAACAAATAGGAACATAATTAGCGTAGCTGCTGTTAAAACTAAGAAAAGGAAGGTTTGTTAACCAGAGCTAAAAGATTAATAATGAGCATTTGATCAGATATAACTGCAGGAAAAGTTTATGAGATGCATTATTTGAATGCTTGGCTAAAAAGATGAGTCTTTAATCTAGATTTAAACAGAGAGAGTGTGTCCGAACCCCGAACGTTATCAGGAAGGCTGTTCCAGAGTTTGGGTGCCAAATGTGAAAAAGCTCTACCTCCTTTAGTGGACTTTGCTATCCTAGGTACTACCAACAGTCCAGAGTTTTGTGACCTTAGGGAGCGTGATGGATTGTAGCGTGGTAGAAGACTAGTTAGGTACGCAGGAGCTAAACCGTTAAGTGCCTTATAGGTAAGAAGTGCTATTTTGTAGCTGATGCGGAACCTAATAGGTAGCCAGTGCAGAGACTTTAAAATTGGGGTAATATGATCATATTTTCTTGACCTGGTAAGGACTCTAGCAGCTGCATTTTGGACTATCTGTAGCTTGTTTATTGAAGATGCAGGACAACCACCTAGTAGTGCATTACAATAGTCCAGTCTAGAGGTCATGAATGCGTGAACTAGCTTTTCTGCATCAGAAACAGGTAACATGTTTCGCAGCTTGGCAATGTTTCTAAGATGGAAGAATGCTGTTTTTGTAACATGAGAAATATGATTTTCAAAAGACAAGTTGCTGTCTAATATAACACCCAGGCTTTTGACTGTAGTGGAAGTAACAGTACATCCGTCTAGCTGTAAATTGTAAGTCAAAAGATTCTGTGTATTGTTTTTAGGTCCAATAAGTAATATCTCTGTCTTATCTGAATTTAATAGCAGAAAATTGTTGGTCATCCAATCTTTTACATTTTTAACGCACTCTGTTAACTTTGATAATTCAGAAGTTTCATCTGGTCTTGTTGAGATATATAGTTGAGTATCATCAGCATAACAATGGAAACTAATCCCGTGTTTTCTAATAATATTACCAAGGGGCAGCATGTATATTGAAAATAGTAGAGGACCTAGAACAGATCCTTGTGGCACTCCATACTTTACTGGTGATAACTGAGATGACTTCCCATTTAAATAAACAAAGTGGTAGCGATCAGACAGGTAGGATCTAAACCATTTTAAAGCCTGCCCTTGGATACCTGCATAATTTTGTAGTCGATCTATTAGTATGTCATGATCTATAGTGTCGAACGCAGCACTAAGATCAAGTAAAACTAGCAGTGAGATGCAGCCTTGGTCTGACGCAAGAAGCAAGTCATTAGTGATTTTAACAAGTGCAGTTTCTGTGCTGTGATGGGGCCTGAAGCCTGACTGAAATTCTTCATAGATATCATTTTTTTGCAAGAATGAGCACAGTTGAACAGATATAACTTTCTCTAAAATTTTAGACATAAATGGAAGATTAGAAATGGGTCTATAATTTGCCAGTTCACCAGGGTCTAGTTGTGGTTTCTTAATAAGAGGCTTAATAACCGCCAGCTTGAATGGTTTAGGGACGTGACCTAAAGATAACGATGAGTTGATAATATTGAGAAGCGGTTCTTCTGCCACAGGTAACAATTCTTTTAGTAATTTAGTGGGTACGGGATCTAATAGGCATGTTGTTGGTTTAGACACAGTGATGAGTTTATTTAACTCTTCCTGTCCTATAGTGGTAAAGTACTGCAGTTTTTCTTTGGGTGCGACGAAAGAAGTTGACATATTAGATGCAGTATAATCTACATTGGTTATTGCATTTCTGATGTTATCTATTTTATCAGTGAAGAAATTCATAAAGTCATTGCTATTAAACTGTAAAGGAATATTTAGATCAGGTGGCGTCTGGTTATTTGTTAATCTAGCCACTGTGCTAAATAAAAACCTAGGATTGTTTTGGTTATTTTCTATGAGTTCGCGGAAATGCTCAGCCCTAGCAGCTTTTAAAGCCTGTCTATATCTGGACATACAGTTTTTCCATGCAATTCTAAAAACTTCCAAGTTAGTTTTTCTCCATTTGCGCTCAAGATTGCGAGTTTCTTTTTTGAGGGAATGGGTATTACTGTTGTACCATGGCGCAATACGTTTTTCTCTAACTTTTTTCAATTTGATGGGGGCAACAGCTTCTAACGTATCGGAGAAGATGGTGCCCATATTGCTAGTCATCTCGATTACAGTAGAGGCTTAAAATAGTACATATACTTTCTGCCTATATCATATGTGATCATACTGAGAGCATCTTCATGCTCATTAAGAAGAAATAAGTATGACAATGACAAAAATAGGTTCGAAAAAGGTCATTCAAATACAGATACAGCAATTTAGAGACATGACATTATAACGTTTTTGGGGAGAGTGAGTTTTTCTCTACAATGATTACATTCATTGCATTCATCCATTCCAATGTCTGTTCTACACTGTATAATTTTGACTTGTGTTACTTTGATTCGCTGGTTGTATAATTACAGCAGACTAGAGTCTCAAATTTGAATGTGATCAGCTGAGAAGTCACTCCAAAAGTTTAGACAAAAATTTAACCCTTGTGCGACCTTTTGGACATTTTTGTCAATTTTAGTTTAGTTTTTTTTATTTTTTTGATCATTTTGCCTGTGTTATTGCCAGGTGCATAAATTTTGGCACAGGCGTGTATTTTTATTGGAATTTTACTATTTAACCCTCATTTCCTTTAATGAGTCTATTTTGCACTAGGTACAAAAAATAGTTCCTCTCAGGACCTTAAGAAAAAAACGTCCCCATTGATTTTCATTCTGTTGGCAAGGCTTCAAAATTAATTTTTTTTACAATTTTTTACCAGATGGTGCCATTTTTTTTTTTAGATTCGGCCAATAAAGCAAATACTCGCTTTATTTCTGTTTTCTGCTTTTATTATAGAGCCAATTGGATAAATAATGCAGCTATAATTTGTGGGTGTGTTGGTATGGATGTCAGAGTGTGGTTTGTATGCGTGTCGTAAAAAAAAATTGTGTGTGTAATATCTGAGAGAGAAAAACTCTACTGCAAATCACAAATCCAACCACTGTGTGCACCAGCGGAGTTTTGCTGGCATCTAATGGGGAAAATTTGGTACTGTGCCCAAACAAAATCTTCCTGAAAGCTAATTTTTTGAGATATCAACCTCAAATTTGGAACACAACTTGTTTAGATTTAGAGCTTTGATTTTCTAGCAGGTTTACAGTTCAACATATTTCATAAAATATATTTTATATAAAATATTGTTCATAAAGCATTTTCATAAACGTAAACCACTATAGCTTTTTTTTTGGTTTCACTTTTGAAACTTTTTCTGCTTCAACAATAATCTTCTTTCAAATGTGGCCAAACTTAAGTCTGTGCTCTGCAGCTTTAAATTTTTATGACAGTTTTTTGACAAGGACATTTTTGTCCACTAAGGACCTATGTGTAACTTTTTTATTGACGCACAAGGGTTAAATTTACTGCATATTTACTTACCCTCAGGTTGTTTAAGATGCAGATGAGTTTGTTTCTTCATGCAAACAGATTTGGAGAAATTTAGCATTACTTCACTTGCTCACCAATGGATCCTCTGCAGTGAATGGGTGCCATCAGAATGAAAGTCCAAACAGCTGATAAAAACATCACAATATTAAACAAATAATCCACACAATTTTAGATGGTGCTCGATTTGTGCATATCTTTCTCCTTTTCATTCAGAAGAAAGCACTGTTGTGAAACAGTTTAATCGCAGTGGCATTTAACTGCAAAATTATGCAATTATTTGTTAATAGATTTTCATTCTATTGGCAAGGCTTCAAAATTATTTTTTTTTTACAATTTTTTACCAGATGGTGCCATTTTTTTTTTAGATTTGGCCAATAAAGCAAATACTCGCTTTATTTCTGTTTTCTGCTTCTGCATATTATAGAGCCAATTGGATAAATAATGCAGCTATAATTTGTGGGTGTGTTGGTATGGATGTCAGAGTGTGGTTTGTATGCATGTAATAAAAAAAAAAACAAATTGTGTGTGTAATATTTGAGAGAGAAAAACTGTACTGCAAATCACAAATCCAACCACTGTGTGCACCAGCGGAGTTTTGCTGGCATCTAATGGGGAAAATTCTTCCTGAAAGCTCATTTTTAGAGATATCAACCTCAAATTTGGAGCACAACTTGTTTAGATTTAGAGCTTTGATTTTCTAGCAGGTTTACAGTTCAACATATTTCATAAAATATATTTTATATAAAATATATAAAAGCATTTTCATAAACGTAAACCACTATATCTTTTTTTTTTTGGTTTCACTTTTTAAACTTTTTCTACTTCAACAATAATCTTCTTTCAAATGAGGCCAAACTTTAGTCTGTGCTCCGTAGCTTCAAATTTTTATGACAGTTTTTTGACAAGGACATTTTTGTCCACTAAGGACCTATGTGTAACTTTTTTTATTGACGCACAAGGGTTAAATTTACTGCATATTTACTTACCCTCAGGTTGTTTAAGATGCAGATGAGTTTGTTTCTTCATGCAAACAGATTTGGAGAAATGTAGCATTACTTCACTTGTTCACCAGTGTAATGTAATTAATAGTGTAATGCTAAATTTCTCCAAATGTGTTCCGATGAAGAAACAAACTCATCTACATCTTGGATGACCTGAGGCTGAGTATATTTTCCGCAAATTTTCATTTTGGAGGAACTATTCCTTTAAGTGTGTGGTTTAAGTTAGTTGAAATGCTTTAGGTAGTGAATCTTATATCGCTGTCTAACTGTTCAAGTATGACTGGCAATGCCCGGATAATGTAGTAGAAATGTATATTATAAGAGCTACACAGAATCATATTTTCTTTGTTTATCTCACAGTACATAAAGGACTTTTTTAACCAAACCATTGTGAGGCGGAATGGATCAGGAGTGGATGAGGAGACTCTCACACTTATATATTCAGTCACTGTGTCTATATTTGCCATTGGAGGCCTGGTGGGCTCTCTGACGGTGGGAATGCAGGTTACCAGATTTGGGAGGTACAGTATGCAGCTTATATATGTTTTTTTTTTTTTTTTTTTCTCCTATTAGACATAATACGAATAGTTCTGAAATGTTGTCTCATTGTAGTTCAATAGCTACTTGAATGCTTTGTGCAACTTTATAATTTGTAGGAGAGGGACACTGGTACACAGCACAGTTCTGGTGTTTATCGCCGGAGGGCTGATGGGCTTCAGCCGATTGTGTGGATCTCCAGAGATGATCATCATTGGGCGCTTCATTATAGGGATACATGCAGGTCATAAGTTCAGTCATCATTTAATATTGAAGGCCTTAAATGGCAAAAATGAAAATTCTGTCATTTGCTCACCATGTCATTTCCACAACTATATGGCATTCTGTTTTTCTGTGGGGCATAAAAGAAGACTTTTTGATGGTTGTCTCAGTTTGTTTCTTTTTTCATGAACAGCAACATTTAAGCAGATTTAACCATTTTAGTGTAGTCCTGTTTTTCTTAAATATGCACATCTAACTATGTCTACTCATGTTGGATTTAAATTTCTAGTGGCATCACTAGTATTAATTTTATATATCGAGCTGCTGTACTGACATGTGCTCCTCTGTTGTGGTTCTATAGGAATTTCTCTCAGCGTAGTGCCCATGTATCTGGGAGAAATTGCTCCAAAGAATCTCCGGGGCTTTCTAGGACTAGTTCCCAGCATCTTCATCTGTATAGGAGTGTTTATCGCTCAGATTCTGGGGCTTCATGAACTCTTGGGCAAGGTGGTTGGGCAACATTAGATCTGTCTCTGTTATGAACACCACATATTAATTGATATATTCCAAACTTTTGTTGTGCCAATATAGTTTAAACAGATCTGCTTTTCTTTCAGTCTTGTTAAGTATTTTTAACATTAATATTTGGTTGTTCCACACAGGAAGAGCACTGGCCTCTGTTCTTTTCTCTAGTTGTGGTGCCTACATTCATACAGCTCATGTTGTTGCCATGGTTCCCAGAGAGTCCGAGATATCTGTTGATGGAAAAGCGGAACATTCACGCCACTATCACAGGTAAAGACTTTTCTTAACTATAAGAACAGTTCACCTAAAAATATATGTATATATTTTTACCATCATACTATTCTACATCCGTCCGTAATACATTCTTTCTTCTGTGGAACACAAAAAGTGTTTTTTTTTGTTGTTGTTTTTTGTTTTTCCATGAATACAAAGTAACAAAATTATGCTTTACACAGAGCAATTGCATAAATTTAGAAAACTTATATACCGCTCATATAAGTGTAACATGCAGTGCTAATGTCAGAAACGCACGATGAAGGGGTAATCCAAAAACACCATTTTTAATAGTACATCCAAGGAAAACAAACACAGCGAATTCAGGAGCAGACCAAAACAGCAAAGCATGTCCATGTGATAACTGGCAAAACACAGAACTAAAGGAAGAGAATTTATACAAAGAAAAGAGAGGAACTAATGACTGACTAAACACAGGTAAACTGAATGAACTAATCAGGGCAACTCAGGAAAACTGGGACTGAATCCGCCTCCTATACCCTCATTCACTATCCCTTACATTAGGTCACTTACTCAGTTCACTTGAAGGAGTTACAGTTAACAGTTAAGTGAATTTGGGTACTAAGTGCATCAGAAGGATGGCCACTTTACATAGTTTGTGCTTACTATTTAATAATAATCATTTTAAACTGGCAAACGGACAAGATCAAAGGATTTATCTTGAACTCTGTCAGGCAAATGATGTTCAAACCCTAGTTAAACAATTGAATAATCAATTTACAATGAATGTATACCTGCATTGTATTATGCTGTGCACCGTGGATGAGCTCTTTTAAAGAAATAATGTACTCACCCCCTTGTCATCCAAGATGTTCATGTCTTTCTTTCTTCAGTCGTAAAGAAATTATGTTTTTTTGAGGAAAACATTTCAGGATTTTTCTCCATATAATGGACTGATGTGGTGCCCCAAGTTTGAACTTCCAAAATGCAGTTTAAATGCGGCTTCAAACAATCCCAGATGCGGTTGTAAACAATCCTAGCCGAGGAAGAAGAGTCTTATCTAGTGTAACAATTGGTTATTTTCATAAAAAAATAATACAGTTTATATACTTTTTAATGTCAAACGCTCGTCTTGTCTTTCCGACCTCTGTTTTCTTCCAGTTTATGACAGGGTATGTCGAAAAACTCCCATCTCATGTTCTCCCTCAACTTCAAAATCGTCCTACATTGCTGTTTTAACTTTTTTGTTAAGGGTGTTTAATCTTCTTTGCATGTTCACTTTGCAAAGTGAACTTCTTTGAAGAACTTCTGCAGTGATGTAGGATGATTTTGAAATTATTTTTGAAGTTGACAGAGAAAATACGATCAGAGATTTTCGACATACCCTAGCTGCCTTGAGTCAGAATAGGGTTGAGTTCAAGAAGAGCAAGACAAGGCAAGCATTTGAGATTAAAAAGTATTTAAATTGTATTTTTTTTATGAAAATAACCGATCATTTCGTTAGATAAGACCCTTCTTCCTCGGCTGGGATCGTTTACAACCGCATTTGGGATCGTTTGAAGCTGTATTTAAGCTGCATTTTGGAGGTTCAAACTCGGGGCACCATATCAGTCCATTATATGGAGAAAAATCCTGAAACGTTTTCCTCAAAAAACACAATTTCTTTACGACTAAAGAAAGAAAGACATGAACATCTTGGATGACAAGGGGGTGAGTACATTATCTGTAAATTGTTGTTCTGGACATGGACTTCTCCTTTAAAATGAATGGATGGATGATTCAGCTGCGGGTGCCATCTTCTGGCGAGACGCGGGAATTCTTTCGGCACCCAAATTTTGCAGTGAATTATGGGTATTCTCTAGCCGTTGAGTGTACGTCGGTTGTACACTAATTTTTGCTGTGCATTGTGAGAATGAGTGAGTGCACTCGAGAATGTCCACTATGGTTTCGGTTGCCACTAAAAATGGCTGTCCCCTCAAATAGTGGCCTGTTGGAGGGTATAGGGGGCAATTTCGGATACAGCCTAGGTCAAATGAAACAAGGCAGGAGGAGAACAGGAACACAAACAAAAGTCCATAACCATGACAGTAAGTTGCATGGACTACTGTATTGACTTCATTTATATGCAGTTCATTGTAATTGTTTGGAAAACTGTGACCACTGCATTCTCTGGTATGTAAAGTTTGAAAAAAAAAAAGTTTCTGTTTTACAACTTACAATCTTCCATGAAAAAAAATTCTAGAAATTCTTCTGAATGTTCCCTACATTGAGGCTGATTGAATTGTGTGGAGGGATTAGTGACCAGCAGACTCTCATAAGCTGTTATTGTATGTACTGTGATCTCAAAGCTTCAGAAGCCGACACTACAAAGGCCCATCGGTCACGCAACAGCTACCAGCCAGGAGAACTTACTGACTAAGAATGTGAGACAGGATTAGAAGAGAGTCACAGCGGAAACATTAAGCTATTTCCATACAAAAAATCATTTTTGTATGATTTAACTGTAAGCATATGTATTTTTTGAAAGATGACTAGATGGATGAGATAATTAATTACACATTTACATATTTTAGCTAACTAGCATCAACATATGCTTATGGTGTATAGCCAGAGGAAAACTTAAAAGTTTCTCCAAAGGTTATTTTCGGCACACTTTATGGTATTTTCCTTGCCACAGTGATCTTTGGCTTCTTATTTAATGTGTAATATAAGTCTCAGTTGTCCCCAGAATGTGTCTGTGAAGTTTCAGCTCAAAGTTTTAACCCCAATAGATCATTTGTTATATAATTTTGAAAATGCTTATTTTGAGTGGAAGCAGAAACACGCTCTTTTCGCGCATGTCTCTTTAAATGCAAATGAGCTGCTGCTCCCCACCCACTTTTCCATAATAGGGCTGCCTTTACATCTAGTACCCAGTGTTGCCAGATTGGGCAGGGTTCCAATTTTGAATTTGATTGTGCGGGTAAAAATTGGCTTGGGCGGGTGGACAAAATTTGGGCTGGTTTGGGGTCAGTGTGGCAGTTTTCAAACATCTGAATTGTATAGGCTAATTGGTTTACAAACAAACGTAAGTGTGTGTGTACTGGATCCGGTCAGTCATCACAACGTTACTAAACTACATACGCACACTGCAGAGGCAGCTGATGCTGATGTTGGCATGGAAATTCGCACTTATAGCCAATCACTATGGATCAGCAGACAGATGTGATGATTGATGGGTTGTTAGTGCGATAAAAGATCAGATTTTTAATGTATAACTGAATTATGATATTTGAATGTATATTCAAATGATCACAATGCCTATATAAGTTACACAGTAAAGACTGGGAAAGTGACTCTGAAAACGTGAATCACACCTTTATTCTTCTATATCTATATTTATATTAGATACAGAACAACAATTTAGAGATAATGTACTCACCACCTTGTCATCCAAGATGTTCATGTCTTTCTTTCTTCAGTCGTAAAGAAATTATGCTTTTTGAGGAAAACATTTCAGGATTTTTCTCCATATAATGGACTGATGTGGTTGTGGCTGATGAGTTTGAACTTCCAAAATGCAGTTTAAATGCTGCTTCAAACGATCCCAAATGCGGTTGTAAATGATCCCAGCTGAGGAAGAAGAGGGCAGGTCCAGGACTAGAGACTAAAGCACATGGCAAAACACACACAACAGAATCTATGGTTATCTATCTTGTATTTCATCAAAAAAAAATCTTCATTTGTGTTCTGAAGATGAATGAAGGTCTTACAGGTTTGGAACGACATGAGGGTGAGAAATTAATGACACAATTTTCATTTTGAGGTGAACCATTCCTTTTAATTTTACATTATTACAAGGGACACTTTTTAAAAGTGTAGGGTTACCAGAGTAGTCTCTTGTTCTGATTTTTGGTTGTTTTGATGTGGGCTAATGGGTCTTATATAATGACACTCAGATTCTGATTCTTTTTTGCAGCACTGAAGTGGTACCGTGCCAAGTGTAACATTCAGGCTGAGGTGGAGGAGATGCAGGAAGAGCAGCGCTCATTGTCCTCTGTAGAAACTGTTTCAGTATTGCAGCTCTTCAGGGATCCGTCTGTTCGCTGGCAGGTTGTTACGGTCCTTGTGGTTAATGCTGGGATGCAACTGTCAGGAATCGATGCGGTGTGTGTGTTTATAACATTGGAAACTGTTGATGATAAACATAAAAAAGGCTAGAACATTATTTGAGATAATAAAATGGTTTTCATTTCCAGATCTGGTTCTACACCAATGCCATCTTTGAGAATGCGGGCATTCCTACTCATCAGATTCAGTACACAACTGTGGGCACTGGAGCCATAGAGGTCATCGCTGGACTCATAGGGGTGAGAACACAATGAATGATACCAAAAGCAAACTATAAATTTAGCTGTGATTATTATTGTGATTATTGTGTACATACATTTAGGTTGCTTATGTGCAGCAGTAAAAAACTCAACATGCCTGCAGCTTCGATGCTGAGTAAAAAACTCTCTAGAATGGCAAATATAATTGGCTCTTAAGTAACAATGTGAGTAATTCATAATCTCATAATTCTCTGGATGTTGTTTAGTGCTTTACTATTGAGCGTGTGGGTAGGAGGCCTCTGATGATTGGTGGCTTCAGCTTTATGGGGATCTGCTGTGCTGGAATCACTTTCTCCCTGCTATTACAGGTAATTACGAACACCAAAATTTACTTACATTTAATTTGCATTTACATTTAGTCATTTAGCACATGCTTTTATCCAAAGCAACTTACAAATTACAAGTTACATCTTAGAAGTCTTGGTTAGTCTAACACAGTAAACGTAGCAAGGTTTTTTTTATATAATAATAAATAAAAAGAAAACAATTAGATAGAATAGAAATAGAGTAAAGAGTGCAGATAGATAGATGAGATGTGTTTTTAGCCATTTCTTGAAGTCCTTGAAGGACTGAGACTCAGACTGAGTTGGGCAGGTCATTCTACCAGGAGGGAATAATTAAGGTAAAAGTCAGTGAAAGGTCCCCTAAGATTTATTTTTGGTGTTTTTGCCTTTATTATGATAGGACAGATCATAGCTGATAGGAAGCTAAGTGGGAGAGAGAGAAGGGGGGGTTTAGGAAAGGTCCTCAAGCCAGGATTTAAACTCATGACACCCGTAGCGCAACGGCGCTGTATGTCGGCGCGCTGCCCGCAAGGCTATCGGCGCCGACCATGAAAGTGATTTTGTGCCTTTTTGGGATGCCACTACAATGCAGTGTTAGTTTGCAGAATGCAAGCTTCTGGAGGGCACATAAGTCTGAAGTAGTGAATTTGAGTAAAGAGGTGCTGAGCCAGTGTTTGTTTTGTAGGCAAATATCAAAGCTTTGAATTTTATGCGAGCGGCTATTGGTAGCCAGTGCAAATTGATAAACAGAAGTGTGGCATGTTTGCAATATCAAGCAGCAAAATGAGCAGTTTTGTACAGCTAAAAATAGCTGGAAACGAATGACACTGGAGGCCAGACCAATTAAATTTACAAATGGTTGTGTGGATAAAGCAAATCTGCAGGACAAGACAGGACTTGCTCTTGTCGTAATCTATTTAAGATAATTGAACCTTAAGTAATAATTAGTTTTTACTATAACCTATTATAGCTTAAAGGTACTTTAAGTCTATATTGCTACTATTTACATAGTTTTGAGTGAGACTAAAATTATTACTAGAATTCAAGAAGAGGGCAGTAAAATCTTTTAAATGTATTCGAAAGAAGTTATTCTCATCAAGGCTGCTTTAATAGATCAGAAACACAGTAAAATCAGTAATATTGTGAAATGAAAATTATTACAATTCGTTTTCTATGTGAATCTATTTTAAAAATGTAATTTTGTTACTGTGATGGGAAAGCCAAATTTCTGAATTTGAATTACTGAATTTCTATAATGTGTATATATATATATATATATATATATATATATACAGTGTTGGGGAAAGTTACTTTTAAAAGTAATGCATTACAATATTGAGTTACTCCCCAAAAAAGTAAATAATTACATTACTTAGTTACTTTTTATGGAAAGTAATGTGTTACTTTACTTTTGCATTACTTTTTAAATCTGGCTAGGGCTTGCTTGTTTGTTTTTAATATAAAAAGTTCTATTTTTGGCAAATGTAAAAGCCTTTTCACACCAAAAGCCTCAGGTTTTGAGAAAAGTCATTCATTAGAGAAGACAGCAAAAGAAAAAAATGTCAGCTCTTCAGCAATAAAAAAGGAAAACAAATGTTAGATTATCTTTTTTGCTTATTAGTATGGTTGAATTGGATCATCGAAGGTTGGCAGCAAAGACACTGGTTAATAAAATGGGATTAAAGGCATAAAGGATATTTGTATTATTTAACATATTTAATTATTGCAGGTTTGTGTCATAGTTTAATTTCACTGTTTTTATTCATTTTTAGAAATACTAAATCTGTTTTATGTGAGTGAGATGAATTAATGCATGTTCACGTTTATTCTAGAACTAACATATTACTCCAGATTTCTCTCAGGGTGGGAACAGGAGAACTTTTAATCAATAAATGGGGGTAAAAAGATATTTTCTTGTCAATTAAAAAGTAATGCGTTACTTTACTAGTTACTTACTAGTTGGAAAAAGTAATAATATTACGTAACTCGCATTACTTGTAATGCATTACCCCCAACACTATATATATATATATATATATATATATATGAAGAGTTCAGTTGCAAAACCCTTTAAAAGCCACTTTGGTTAAATAGATATAATAGAGATAATGATACTGAGTGAATGCTTTCGACACATAGTATACATCCATCAAATACTTTTACTTCAAACTCACCAAAATCCCAGCCTCAGCCCAATCAGAAGTACAAACCTATACATAGAAGCCTGATAAAATGCTTACTTTACTTTAATGCTTACCCTAAAGTACAATAGTGAAAAGGCATTTTTGTACCTTACCTACCCCTAAACAGTACATATTAGTACCCTAAAGGTACATTTTAGTACTTTCGAAAGTACATATTGGTACCTTCAAGGTACATATTGTACCATATTGCATTTGTATCTTTTCACTTTGTACCTCAGGGTACTGCCCCAGCGACAGAACTGTACCTTTTTTTCTGACAGTGTATATATATTGATCTCTGCTTTTTTTTTGTCTGTGTTAGGCTCATGTATCCTTTATGCGGTATGTTAGTGTAGCTTGTGTGGTTGGAATCATCGCTGGATTCTGCATAGGACCTGGTGAGGATCTCACTGAACAGGAATATACCTGTCATATCATGTCTTCGTGTATATCTGACTCTTAAAGGATGCCATTTATATTTGTAATGGTCTAAAAATAAAATGTTATATTCATGGAATTACTGATCTTAAAACAAAGCCAAGGTTTGCTGCCATAAAGCATTTTATTTGAAAGACTAGTGCCACCTGCTGGTGAAAGAGTATTTGTTTTGGAAAAGAAAAAATGCTTTGAATTATGTGCTACAGTATGTATATGCTACATAACTTGCCATATGCTCTGTTGCTTTTTTTTATTAATTAAAATATATGGTAACACTTTACAATAATTAGCCATTTGTTAACATTAATGTATTAAAGGAGAAGTCCACTTCCAGAACAAAACTTTACAGATAATTTACTCACCCCCTTGTAATCCAAGATGTTCATGTCTTTCTTCAGTTGATAAAAAATTATGTTTCTTGAGGAAAACATTCCTGAATTTTTATCCATATAGTGGACTTAAATTTTGGAAGTTTGAATGAAAATTAATTGACATTTTAACCTCAAACGCTTGTCTATTCTCAAAACATCTTGTCTATTCTCTGGGATGCGCATGCTAGTTCTCTGTAATCCGGGTCAGTTAGGGTATGTCAAAAAACTCCCATCTTGTTTCCTTCTTCAACGTCAAAATCGTCCTACATCGCTGTTTTACCTTTTTTTTTTTTTTTTTTTTTTTTTGTAAGGGGGGTTTGATCTTCTCTGCATGTTCGGTTTGTAAACACTGGGTCGGTACTTCTGCAGTGAGGTAGGACAATTTTGACGTTGGGAAAGAAAATGAGATGGGAGGTTTTCTACATACCCTACATACCCTATTTAACTGTATTGACCGTATCGAACCGGAAAAAAAAAAAAGATTTCACACAAACTTAGACAAGACGAGCGTTTGAGGTTAAAAAGTAAATAAACCGTCAGTTTCTTTAAAAAATGACCAATCGTTACGCTAGATAAGACCCTTCTTCCTTCCATCTGAAGCTGCATTCAAACAGCATTTTGGAAGTTCAAACTTGGGGGGCACCACTGAAGTCCACTATATGGAGAAAAATTCGGGAATGTTTTCCTCAAGAAACATAATTTCTTATCGACTGAGTTAAAAAAAAAGACATGAACATTTTGGATGACAATGGGGGTGAGTAAATAATTTGTAAATTTTTGTTCTGGAAGTAGAATTCTCCTTTAACTAACATGAACGAACAATGAACAGTACATTTATTACACTATTTATTAATATTTAATATTAGTTAATAAAAATACAGTCGTTGATTGTTTGTTCACGTTAGTTCACAGTGCATTAACTAATGTTGACAAACACAACTTATGATTTTAATAAGTTAATTAACATTAACTAAGATTAATAAATACTCTAAAAGTATTGCTCATTCTTAGTTCATGTTAACTAATGTAGTTAACTAATGTTAACTAATGAACCTTATTGTAAAGTGTTACCAAATATATCCTATTAATATGACTTTAATGTAGTTATATGTTTGCTCCTGCACAGCTGGTGTCCCGTTCCTCATGACAGGAGAGCTTTTTAAACAATCTCATCGACCTTCTGCCTACATTGTAGGAGGTTTTCTCAACTGGATATCAAACTTTATGGTGGGATTTGTCTTTCCATTTCTTCAGGTAAGCCTGTTTTTGTCAAACTTAATATTCAATCTTAAAATTTTAAATGTAAAATGTCCAAAAAAAAAACAATTTTACAAAACAAAAATTACCAAACATATATAAACATACAGATTTCTGCATATAAGTTGTTTTAATAAACTTGCATATATATATAGTTGGCATATATGGTTGCTACGTATAATACAGTAAAAAAATAATCATGTACTGTATATGTTATTAACATAAGTAAATAAATAAATATAGAAATCTTACAATGGAGATTTTATATATGTTATTAAACAATATCTTCAACTGTGAAAATTATATATTGTCCTATAGGTAATATATGGTAATATCACTCATGATATAGGGCAGCGTATGTTCTATGTTACATTTCTGTATGTTTAATTACAAATTATATTGTCAGCATACTAACTGTTCATTTGCACAATAAATTGATTTTCATTGTATTTTCAGACGTCAGCTGGTGCGTTCTGTTATCTGGTATTCTGTGGTGTGTGTGTGGGGGTGGCAGCCTACGTTTTCTTCATCATCCCTGAAACAAAGAACAAAACCTTTGTGGAGATCAGTCAGATGTTCGCCTTAAGAAATGCATGTAAAATTGAAAACCAGCCGCTGGGAACAACTGATCAACTCAAGCTCAAAAAAATGAATGGGTATGGTACACTGGAGCCTGGAGATGTGGACAAAATGGACAGGACAGAGAAATAGTGGTAAAGAAAGAGGGCAGTATTGTTTCTATGCTACAATGTCTGGTGCTACAAAACACTGTTCTGTGTGTTGTGATTGATTTTTTTTATGAATTATCCTGTGTCATTAGATCACTTACTACAAAAGCACCATTAAAGTAGCCCAAATGACAAGTCGTATGGAGCTTTAATGGTGCTTTTGTTTGCAAAACTTCTGAAGCCATACAACAGTTTGTGTGATGAAAATTACTTATTACTTTACTAGTAACCAAATGTCAAATCTGCATGTTTTAAAACTCTCCTGGTTATTTTAAAGGCACAATATGTAAGATTTTTTTATTCAAATATCCAAAAAACACTAGTAGCGTTATAACAGAATTTTTTAACACACTAAAATGTATCTAGTATGATAAAACAGCGCTGTTTTTCCAACATACCCAACCGGAAGGAGCAAAAGCTCTGCTGCTTTTTAGCTGTGTATCGCGCTCATCCTTTATTAACAATCACTCCATCATTGTTTAGTTTCTATGACTTTAGGCGCCATGCGTTATACTACAGTGATTTTAATAAGTCTTTTAATGCATTAGCTCATCCATGAACATGATTTCTGCCCAAGTCCTGACAGATCGACTGTGGGGATGAAGACAACAACTCCCATGATTCCACACTCAATCAAGGCATCATCAAACTATGCCTTTGGTTCTTTGTTTGTTTTGAGTATGCGCCCTCTACTGGCGAAAACTTACATATTGTGCTTTTGAGATGTCATTAATTGATGTTGTGTGGATTATATCTTATATGGCAGTTCTATATTTGAAAGCTACAGAATTGCTTTCTTTTTAAAAAAGGTTGCAGCGCATTCAATTTTGAACTGCCTGAGAGCTTCAGTTTTGATTTGTTCCTCACACAAAACTATCATATGCCTTAAGAAGACTAAGAATATTAAGCACAGGTCATATGGACTACAGTACAGTTTGAAAAATTTGGAGTTTAGAGATATTTTGATAAAAGTCTCTTCTGCTTGGCAAGGCTGCATTTATTTGACCAAAAATACAGTAAAAACAGTAATAGTGTGAAATATTACTACAATTTGACATAACTGTTTTCTATTTTAACATTTTGTAAAATTTAATTTATTTGCAGTAATGAAAAGCTGAATTTTCAGCATCATTACTCCAGTCCTCAGTGTCACGTGATCCTTCAGAAATCATTCTAATGTGCTGATTTGCTGCTCAAGAAACATTTATTTATATCATCAATGTTGATTGATGATTTTTTTAATGAACAGAATGTTCAAAAGAACAGCATCTATTGTTACTTTTGATCAATTTCATGCATCCTTGCTGAATAAAAGCATTAATTTCTTTCAAAAAATAAAAAAGCTGCTGACTCCAAATATTTGAACATTAGTGTACTTTTGTAATATAGAAAATAATGATTTGTGAAGATACACTCTATTTTTATCATAACCTCAAGTTGCATTGCAGGTAAACTGTTCCTTTTTTGCAGATCATTTTAAAGGGGTCATCAGATGCAAACTTCACTTTTTCATGTTGTTTGAACATTAATGTGTGTTGGCAGTGTATGTACAAATCTACCCAGTAATGATAAAATCCATGCAGTGGTTCTTAATTAATCTGTAAAAATAATATCCTCTTTTTCAAATCGAGCCATTCTCAGATGCCTGTCGATGTGGCGTCACACCGACAGAGGCCGCTCCCACGATAGTTGATTGACATGAGCGTCTTACCTCAGATCAGCTGTAACAGTCAGACCTCCATTGTTTCGATGCCGGAGCAGGGATGTAAGTAAGACAAGAATATCTCTGATGGAGCGATTGAGGTGTTGTGTTGCTGGATGGTACAATGAACATAGTGGTCGTCATTTACACCCGACATCTGAACCGCTGAAGATGCAGTGGATTACATTTGTTTGTGAAGGGAATATGCCTCCCGATCTACATAAATGCGCTATGTTCGCGCAAATCATTCGTGATCCAGCTTCACTTACAGCAGAAGTGAGTATAAGGGTTTTTTTATTAATCTCTGCAACCTTTCCTAATAACGTGCTAGTTAGCAAGTTTTGCGGCTAAATTAAACAATCTCTCAGAGCAGCAGGTCACTCCACAGAGAGAAGAGAGGGGCGGGACGAGCAGAGCTTATTTGCATTTAAAGGAACAGAATGGGATGATTTTTGTAGAGCTAAAAAGGATGTTTTTTTTGAGAATTTTTAACCAAAGTATATTATAGACTTTTCATTAAAACCCTAGAGAATCATATCAACTTGTGGAAAATGGGCATCCTATGACCCCTTTAAATAAGAATGCATAGGCTAACTGATAAATAACCAAAGAAACATTTATATGTTTATACTTTATATGATTTATATTCCTCCTACCGGTTGAAATCTGTGACCTGTCAGGTATAACATGGAAAAAAAAAAAATATTATTATTGTTGTTTTTGCTGACATTTAGTAAACTGTCCCTTCAGTATTTTTCTTAAACCATATTGTATTACATGCTCCTCTTCTTTATTTATGTGAGGGAGTATGTTCTTAGCTACTTTAGTAGTATTATTCCATAACAAAGGGTATTTGCCTTTATGGGGTACACTTAATAATAGTAAATTAACTTTAAATAAATATGTTAGCAAGATTATTAACCAAATTATGATGAAACAAATCAAATATGTGACCCTGGACCACAAAACCATTCATAAGTGTCAACTGTCAAAATTGAGATTTATACATAATCTATAAGTTGGTTAAATTAACTTTCTATTGATGTATGGTTTGTTAGGATAGGACAATATTTGGCCGAAATACAACTATTTGAAAATCTGGAACCTGAGGGTGCAAAAAAATCAAAATACTGAGAAAATCACCTTTAAAGTTGTCAAAATGAAGTTCTTAGCAATGCATATTACTAATCAAAACTTAAGTTTTTATATATACACGGTAGGAAATTTACAAAATATCTTCATGGAACATAATGTTTACTTAATACCCTAATGATTTTTGGCATAAAAGAAAAATGGATCATTATGACCAATACAGTGTATTTTTGGATATTGCTATAAATATACCAGTGCTACTTAAGACTGGTTTTGTGGTACAGGGTCACATATCAATGTCAAATGTGCTGTAAATGTGAAATATGGTTGTAAGCTATATTCTCCAACAATATGCAATATTTGTTTAATACAATTGTAATGTCATGTGACTTTATTGATGTGTAGTATGTGTTAAAAAGCACAGTCTGACATGTGCAGGAAAAAACAGTAGATGGCGTACCAGGACATAAATATGGCCACACTTTTCTAAAACGCTTTCTGTTTGATATAGGACAGGGGTCTTCAAAGTGATGATTCCCATGTGAAGTACCCCCTTCCTAAAAAATAAAGGCAGCTGTCCTATTTATTTTCATGTATTAAGATGAATTTATACTGTATGAGAAAAGGTCATGCTGTAAATACAGTACTACGACATGTTGTCTGTTCCACAGACCCCTGAGCATCATCTGTTTAAACCATAACTTAAACCAGTTTTTTTAAAGGCAAAAACTCACGTAATAAATAGCACTAGTTCTTTTTCTCACTTTTTCTATATTTAAAAGTTTTGTTTAAGAACACACACGGTTGTCTTTACAAAACAAGCTTCATCATCACATCTTCCAGCACCTCAGATGACAGGAATGGTAGAGCTGTCACCTGATCACCTTGTACCATTGACATCACCCTGAGATTGGGGTGGAGTATCCAATCACATGGCCTGCTGGGCTTTGAGTGACAAAGCGGCAGATACAGAGAGTGTTTGATCGATTGACACTCCGCTCAGTTCCTCCCGAGACATGCAAGCGCACACTGTCACTGACAGATTGTGTCGAGTGTCCACTGAGCCCTTATCACTTACATCAATCCATCCGCCCTTCGGCCCTACTAAAGACACACACGCACACCATCTCCCCAAATCCCCCATCCATTCACTGTCAAGAGTACCAGCACATACCAGTCAGATGCTTTCAACACTCGAAAAACTTGCCATGGAATTCCATCTCTGTCTTATCTCTCCAGTATGGCACAGCATGTTTTTCATACCTGTCTAAGCTTCCTGTGACTCCAGACATTTCATCCACAGGAAACCCTGGAGAGCCAAGTCTTATTTTTCATACAGTTAGGTATTTTTGCTGGAAAAAAAAAAAAAAAATCTGATTACTGCACACAGAATGTGTTCTATTATTTAAGGATTATGCTGGTTCTCTGATAAAGTCATATTATTATAGTATTAGTTTATTATAATTAATAATAAAAGTATATAAATTATATAAATAAATTATTATATATATCACTTATAAATCTATACATCAGTAATAATGTTTAGAAGACTTCTTTTCTAAACATTATGATTACCATTTATATATATTGTATAGATAATACAGTGCCTGTAGAAAAGCATACCCTGTGAAAACCTTTACCTTTTGTCACATTACACCCTGGAAAAAGCAAAACAAAAATCACTGAGTCTAACTTTTTAGGATTTTAAATCGGGATGATCACGGCTATGATTACATCAGTACTTTCACAACAGCCAAAAACAGTTGCTGTACGTCCGTTGGATACTGCTTCTTGAGTTTTTTTATAGTAACACTGTATAATCGAAAACGTGCTACAACCGCAAGGAGTAAAAGAAGTTCTGGGCTGAAATCGTCTAAGTTTTGAACATACCGGGTGAGTGCATAAAGCTGCTAGGACGCTAGCTAAACATTAGTTGCTGAAATGACGATCTGTTGCATAAAATCACGTGAGTCAATCTTGTAGTGTGTGATGCACCACTATTTTCAAATATTGTAGTGTGATTTGAGGGAAGATAATCTGCAAAGATTCTCCTTATGTGTGCACTGCAAGCAGATTTAATAATCGGTTAGGATTTTAAAAATCATGTAGTGTGAGCCCGGCTTTAAAGTATACCATTATAAACTTGCTCAGGTGCAAGCAGTCAACTTCCAGGATAAACACCAGGCTAACTGTACCACCTGACATCAGTAGTAGTGGTGTTGATTACTTAAGAAAAAAAATGTGTTGTTTCTTGAAGATTCCACTGTTAGTGCATGGTACGGCAAAGAATTCACCATGGTTGGGAAAGTGCTTTCAAAAGACCTCCGGGATAATGTTGTAGAAAGGCACAAGTTAGAAAAAAGGCTACAAAAATATTTCAAAGGCTTTAGATATCCCTCAGAGTACTGTTCAGAGCATCATTAAGAAGTGGAACGTGTATGGCACCACCAACACATTGCCTAGATCAGGCCGTCTGTCTGTCCAAAGTAGATGACAGAGCCAGGAAGACATTGATAAGAAAGCTACCAGGAGGACAAAAGCAACTTTGAAGGATTTACAAGGCTTTATGGCCAGATCTGGTCAGTCTGTGCATGTGATATCTCTCAAGCTTTACACAAAACAAAAGAAGCCTTACCTAGAAAAGTGTCACACTCAGTCTCGTTTGCGCTATACAAAAACACATTTGGAAGAGTCTGATGCCTTCTAGCAAAAGGTGCTATGGTCTGATGGGACCAAAATTGACCTTTTTGGACTGAACTCCAAGCGCTATGTTTGGCGAAAAGCGAACAAAGCACACCACCCAAAACACACCACACCTACTGTGAAGCATGGTGGTGGCAGCATTATGTTTTGGGGGTGTTTCTCTTCAGCTGGGACTGGGCGATTGGTCAAGATTGAAGGGAAAATGGATGCTGCCAAGTACATCCAAATTCTTGAGGAAAACCTGCTTCCCTCTGCTATACAGCTGAAGATGGGCAGGTCATTCACCTTCCAACACGACAATGACCCTAAACATACTGCCAAAACAACAACAAAATGGCTTAAGAATAAGGTTAATGTCCTTGAGTGGCCAAGTTCGACCACTGACTCAAATCCAATCGAAAATCTGTGGATGGATTTGAAGAGAGCAGCCCATTGTCGCTCACCACAGAATTTGACTGAACATGAGCAATTCTGCAAGGAAGAATTGGCAAATATTCCCCAATCAAAGCTAGTACAAACATATCCAAAAAGACTGATGGCTGTAATTAAAGAAAAAGGTGGCTCAACGAAGTAATAAATCAAGGGACTGATGACTTTTCCAACCATGTTATTCTATTTTTGTTGTTGTTGTTTATTAATTTGCAGATCTGCTGTGTTTTTTTCTTTCACTGGTTTGATGTTGTAAGACCAAATTGTAAATAAAACTGGAAAAGTTATTTGGAAAGGGGCTTGATTTCAGGCTGTATGACAAATAAAGTAACTATGTTAAAGGGGTATGATGATTAAGATTATTATGATTACATTACTATCACTGTTATAACTCTTTGATTTTGTTTTTTGGTGACCTGTGTTTGTGTATGCGTGTGTATGTGCGTACATGCAAGCATTCTTAGGTGATTAACACATCGACAGTCCCTAACTGGTGCTGCAGAGCGACTGTGTATGTGTACAGATAATGGAGATGATGGGCGCCTGAAGAGGGACAGAAATGCCCCTGGAATGTGCCAATCTCATGTTCCCTCAGAATGTTCCTGAAAGCATTCCAGGCTATTGTGACCCGACTCAGCACAAATAAAAAACCTGTATATTTACAGGTTTACAGGTTGAGAATTACTTTCAAATTCTAATGCGATTCTTACATTTAAAATGAATGTGAATTGAGTTAGTAAGCACACTGAACTGCAATTTTTGATTGGAAGGAAATGGATTTATAATTAAAACAAGATTCACAATTTTTGACAGAAAATCAAAGTTGTCAAACCTAGTTTGACAGTTTGTATGCCTTGAAATGAAAATTATCTCACCATTTACTCATCCTCATGAGTAACCCAAGAGTATAGACCAACTGTATGACTTTCTTTGTTCAAATGAACAGAAAAAAATAATTCATCTTTCTGATTCCATACAATGCAGGTGGATGTAACCCTCAGAGTTGACACAAAAACAATAAGCAAGCTATTGATTCACTTCAGAAGATATTGATTTATCAACTGGGATCATATGGATTACCGTCATGTTTGTTTTGCATGGTTTTTGCTGTGTCAGCTTTGAAAGACCCTTGCACTTGCATTATATGGATGCACTCACAGACATTCTAAAATTCTAAAAATATAAATTTTTGTTCATATGAAGAAAGTAATATACTCTACATCTGGGATAACATGAAGTAGTCCTAAACAAATTTTAATTTTGAGTATACCTTTGAAGGAACAGTTCACTGAAAAATGTGAATGTCCTGTTTAATTATTCACTAAAGAATATTTTTAGCTGAACCCATGGTCCATGGCAATTCAAAATATATATACATCGATCAGGCATAACGTTACACCACTGACAGGTGAAATGAATAACACTAGTTATCGCTTCATCACAGCACCTGTTAGTGTGTGGGATATATTATGCAGCAAGGTGACATTTTGTCCTCAAAGTTGATGTGTTTCTAGAAGCAGGATTTGGGCAAACGTTAGGATTTGAGCGAGTTTGACAAGGGCCAAATTGTGACGGCTAGATGACTGGGTCAAAGCATCTCCAAAAATGCAGCTCTTGTGGAGATCTTGTGGGGTGTTCCAGGTCTGCAGTGGTCGGTATCTATCAAAAGTGGTCCAAGGAAGGAACAGTGGTGAACTGGCAACAGGGTCACGGGCGGCCAAGGCTCATTTGTGCATGTGGGGATGAAGGCTGGCCCGTGTGGTCCGATCCAACAAGCTACTGTAGCTCAGATTGCTCAACAAGTTGGTGGTTCTGAGAAGAAATGCTGGTTCTGATAGAAAGGTGTCAGAATACACAGTGCATTGTAGTTTGTTGCGTATGAAGCGGCATAGGCGTAGACCAGTCAGTGTACCCATGCTGACCTCCTGTCCACCGCCAAAAGCGTCAACAGTAGCCATGTGAGCATCAGAACTGGACTATGGAGCAATGGAAAAAGGTGGCCTGGTCTGACGAATCACATTGTCTTTTACATCACGTGGTTGGCGGGTACGTGTGTGTCACTTACCTAGGGAACACATGGCACCAGGATGCACTATGAGAAGACGGCAAGCCTGCAGAGGCAGTGTGATGCTTTGGCCAATGTTCTGCTGGGAAACCTTGGGAAACCTCCATGTGGATGTTACTTTGACACGTACCACCTACCTTAGCGCTGTTGCAGACCATGTACACCCTTTCATTGAAACGGTATTCCCTGGTGGCTGTGGCCTCTTTCAGCAGGATAATGCATCCTACCACAAAGCAAAGATTGCTCAGGAATGGTTTGAGGAGCACAACAACAAATTTGGGGTGTTGACTTGGCCTCCAAATTCCCCAGATCTCAATCCAATCGAACATCTGTGGGATGTGCTGAACAAACAAGTCCAATCCATGGAGGCCCCACCTCACAACTTACAGACTTAAAAGATCTGCTGCTAACATCTTGGTGCCAGATACCACAGCACACCTTGAGTTGTCTAGTGGAGTCCATGCCTCAACAGTTCAGGGCTCTTTTGGCAGCAAAAGGGGGAATAACACATTACTAGGAAGGTGGTCATAATGTTATGTCTGATTGGTTTATTTAGTGTTACACCAATCAGACATAGTGTTGTTTATCAAAATAGTAGTACTGTTTTATCCTGGAGGATTGTAGCAATGATGAACTTGGCTGCTGGTTTGGCTGCTGGATTAAGCTGGTCCTTAGTTGGTCATGAGCTGGTTTAAGCTAGTCATGTGCTGGTCCTAAGCAATTAGCCCCTGCTCAGGACCAGCTAAGGCCGCTAAGGACCAGCACATGACCAGCTTAAACCAGCTCATGACCAGCTAAGGACCAGCTTAAACCAGCTCAAACCAGCAGCCATGCTTCAAAACATACCTAAAAAGCATATGCTGGATTTTTCAACAGGAGGTTCACGGCTGCATGCATGAGCGTGAGTACGCTGAACTGATGTCTGCTTTTCTAACTCTCAAACTGATGGCTCCAGATGACTTCCATTTATGAAGGACCATGAACCATGAGTTCCACTAACTGTTTATTATTCTACTGAGGAAATAAAGTCACTTACATCTTGGACGATGTGATGACCCTGCTGAAAAAAACAAAAAAAAAAAAAAAAAACAATAGAGACCATCACAGAATTTGCAATGGTTTTACTCATTATAAAGGGAATGTTTGTAATAGTATTTGTAGTGGAAACCATTAGAATGTCTGTGATGGTTTCTATTGTTTGTTCGTTTTTTCAGAAGGGGAGTGAGTACATTAACAGCAAATTTTAATTTGAAAGGTTTTACACTGAATTGAAAGGGAGAATTTTTTACACAAACCCACAAAGCTTTTTGTTATTTTACTTAAAGGAGAACTCCACTTCTAGAACAAAAATTTACAGATAATGTACTCACCCCCTTGTCATCCAAAACGATCCCAAATGCAGTTGTAAATTATCCCAACCGAGGAAGAAGGGTCTTATCTAGCGAAACAATTGATTATTTTCATTAAAAAAAAAACAATTTAATTACTTTTTACTCTCAAACACTCTATTGTATTGCTCTCCCTGAACTCTGTGTATTCTGGTTCAAGACAGTTAGGGTATGTCGAAAAACTCCAATCGCATTTTCTTTGCAAAGTGAACATGCAAAGAATAGCACACACCCTTAACAAAAAGGTAAAACAGCGATATAGGGTGATTTTGAAGTTGAAGGATCTGTCATGAACTAGAAAAAAAAAAACAGTTCAGGCAGAGCAAAACAAGATGAGCATTTGATAGTAAAAAGTGTATAAATTGTATTATTTTTACCCTTCTTCCTCATCTGGGATCATTTACAACTACATTTGGGATCGTTTGAAGCCGCA
Source organism: Labeo rohita (assembly GCF_022985175.1). Taxonomy (NCBI): domain Eukaryota; kingdom Metazoa; phylum Chordata; class Actinopteri; order Cypriniformes; family Cyprinidae; genus Labeo; species Labeo rohita. The sequence goes on along the minus strand of NC_066869.1, from coordinate 28,845,868 downwards.
TTTAAACTGCATTTTGGACGTTCAAGTTCAAATCCTGAAATGTTTTCTTTAAAAAAACATAATTTCTTTACGACTGAATAAAGAAAGACATGAACATCTTGGATGACAAGGGGGTGAGTACATTATCTGTAAATTTTTGTTCTGGAAGTGGACTTCTCCTTTAAAAGTTGCTTCAGGAGCTTTAAGAGATTCATAATTTTATACACGGTACAGGTGTGGTCTGTTTGATGGAACGAGGTGAAGAATTTAGAGGATGGAGTGAAGATGGGGTCAGAGGAGCATGATCCTATAGGGTTTGTGATCCCCTAACAATCTTGTGGTTGTCCCCCACCCAGATGGGGGTCACAGCGCAAGATGGGGTCACATTTAACCCCCTTGCCACACACACTCATGTACAGCTTTGCCTCTGTGACAGACAGATGATTAGTTCTCCAGGCTGGCTGTGGGAGAGAGGAGTCCTGTTTCCATGATGCAATAGCTGACTTTTACAGTGACATTTACAATTGTAGAGAGACTGATGCACCATGGGATATCTGGAGGACTAGGGATGCCAACAAACTAATGTCATACCACATACCAAAACCACCAGGTAAGATTTATCATGTCAGATCTCTGCATATCTCACCCTACAAACATTTCGGTTTCTATTCAACAAGAGTGACTGTATAAAAATAAGTCACTTTTTCTGAAAAATAATGTTTTCTTTATCTATAAAAGCAAAGCATATATGAGACTATGAATGAATCGTGACATTCTAAGTATTACTGATGCTGGATATCAAGGAGTATTTTAAGGTTTAGTTTCTGCAAACACTCAAATATAATGAGGGACCCCTTTCCTAAAATATAAAAACAGCTTTCTTATTTCCAGCCCATTTATACTGTGGAAAAATACAGTACACGCAAAATATTATATGTGACATAAAAATATTCATGTCTACATCAGTTTTCTACACACCATTAAGAGTTATGTTAAAGGGATCTTTCACCCAAAAATGAAAATTACTCCATGATTTAGTTACCCTCAAGCAGTCTTAGGTGTATATGCTTTTCTTCTTTCATACAAATACAAGTTCTACTAACACGCTCTCATGAACACATGTACAACAGTTAGCAGAAGCTAGAGATTATGGTTTAGAAAGTTTTAAGTATGGATATTTTTTCTTACAAAAACACGTCATTTTGCTTCAGAAAGCCTTTATTAACCCCTGGAGCCATGTGGACCACTTTTTATGAAGGATGAATGCACTTTTTTGGATTACAAAATGTCAACACCCATTCATTGCCATTTTAAAACTTTGAAGAGCCAAGGCTTTTTTTTAATATAACTCCAATTGTATTCGTCTGAAAGAAGAACATATACCTAGGATGGCTTGAGGGTCAGTAAATGTAATGGATTCACTGAGGAAAGTGTAGTTGTGCAGTTTATTCACAATCCATAAATGGATAAATCACTAACATAACTTGATATAACTTGACCATGTACATAACTCACCTTCAGCGATTACAGGAAACAACATTAATATATGACATTAATACTAACATGGCAAACATGAGGGCTTAAATACTAGACAAGGGGAACACATGACTAAACCAACCAATGAGCAAACAGAACTAAGAACCAGACAATAAACCAATAAGAAAAAAGACACACGAACGAGACAACCAATCAGAACATGACACATACACTTGGCAGTATAACATGAGGATCAAGGAACACATGACAAACCAGGACTAAACTACAAGACAAGAACAAAAACAAAACTCAAACCAACGTGACAGTAAATCGTGGGGTAAATTTCATTTTTGGGTGAACTATCCCTTTAAACACATCTGACACACATCCGTCCGACACTAGGTGGAGCTATAATAACTCTAAAACCATAAGTGCTAGAAAAGGCCCTACAAACTGTACACTTACATGTCGTATATGATATTCATGAAAATCTTTCTGCCATTTCCAATGTTTTTTTTTTGTTGTGTTTTTTTTTTTAAGTTTCAAAGCTCGAAACTTGACACAAACAGACAATTATGTAGGAAATTCTGAGAATACACACCAAGTTTCCTAAAAAGTCACCTATAGGGGGCTTTAGACCCGAAAAATGACAATAACACTGATGCATGAAGTTTAAAATTAGTATATCCTCAAAGTTTGCTTATGTAAACTCTCAGCAATGCTCGCATTAAACCATTTAGCAGATACAATTTATATATATATATAAATATATATATATATATATATACATAAAATAAAGTTTTTTTTTAAGTATGATCTTTTTCTATCAGTTTGAATGGCAAATAAATGCTTAAAACCAGTTATGGTGCAATGGTAATATAGTTTTATATAATTAGTTTACCAAGAAATCTGCCGACTAAAATAACGTGCAAGCATATACTGTTGACCTGTGTTGACCTGTTGACATGTGACATCCCATGACACACAACTGATGTAAGTTTAATTATACATTTAAATTAATAAATTTTAAATGTAGAATGTGAGTCCACATACACCACATATCTCCTTATCACATATTTTAATCTTTTGAAAGTCAGTTGCTGTTTTTGATGACAGTGTGTTGCTGTAACCTGTTTCATCAAACTCTGACTGTCAGTCAAGTTTCAAGATGGACTTTGCTGTAAAAATCCCATCGTAAGATATATTTCAACTGAATCACTAATCACCCGAATTGCCATTTTCAGCTTTATTATAATTGTTGTTGTGGTTAAAATGTACTATTATTATTTTACTTAATATGTTTTGTATTACTTATACTTATTTTACTGTTTACTAATAATATTTACAATTATTATTAGTGATATTATAATACTATTAATAATCATTCTTAGTTAATTATTTAAATGAGAAATAACCTTAGATTTCGACCTTATTTTGATGGGGCAACTGAAGGATTTGAGGACAGTAAGGTTCAGGCAGTGAGGGTGAGGTTAAGGTTGAAGAGACAGAGGCTGCAGCAGGCTAAAGCTCAGCATGGTAAAATAATTAGGCTTGGCTTTGATGGGGACTAAACAAACATTACCGCTCTCAACACTGCCCTTTTTTCCCCTCTTCTCCTCTCCGCGATGAGTTCCCTCTGAAACTCTGGCCAGCCGACTCCCTTTCTGCTTTCTCGCTTTGTTTTGCATGCAAGTACACACACACACACATACACACATATGCATGTTCTTTCTCCCTCTCTTGCTCTTTTGCACTGTAGAGTCTCTGGAGATGTGTTGCAACTTTTCTGGAGAAGCAGGTGAGTCAGAACGCATATTTTGCAGCTTGTCTGATCTGTGTTTCAAATTTGGAATTGGCATATAAGATAAATAGTCCACACTGGATTGCCAGCAAAATAAAATCTTGACGTTTTAAAGCGAACAGGGGGGTTATAAACCTTTATCATTTGTGATTACTCGAAATTTGAGCAGTTGAAGCCTGATACAAGTGATCTAATGAGGCACCTTAAATCCTCAAGCAAATGTTTAGCATTTGTGAACATTACATTGTGAATGTAGTCTTTTAGTTGAATTAGCATTCAGCTATCACTGAGTGTTTCTGGTCCATTGGAACACAAGCCTACAAAGATCAGTAGAGCTCTGATTCAAATTCCCTATCAATCACCATATGTCTCTCATCACTAGAGTATTCTGACCCAAAAACAGGCATTTTAAAGTCCAAGTATTAGGGTCAAAAGCAAGCCATTTCATCTTTGGCTTTTCCGTCTTTTTTGGGATGAAAGATGATATAGCAGGTAGTGACAGGGTAGCAGTGACCCTCTCCAGAGCGAATTCCGTTGTGGGAGGTAACACCCCCATGTAGCTCCTAGGAAGATTTCAGCCCTCTTTCTCCCCCTCGCTTTGGATGGACAACAGTTTATATTCAGACCATATATATATATATATATATATAAAACCTTCCCAGTTTTTAAGCAAATGGGATTTCCACCACCATACCCAAACTAAAGAAAACTCTTTCTGGAGGGGTTTTCAAAGAAGTTCAAAGCTTGGAAACATAATCATACCAGAGAGTCCGATCGATGATGCACCTGGGACAAAAATGTTTAGGATTTAAAAAATCATTTCTATCTCATCTTTCAGAGGCCTAAAGCTGTTTTAGGTACAGAGGGAGAGAGAGAGAGCGAAAAAGGTTGGAAAAGCAGAGATGGGAGGAGATGAAGAGCACAAAGTTAAAGAGAGAGGACAAGTGAAATAAGACAGAGAGGGAGAGAAAAGGGGGGATGTGAAGAGAGAAATGGAGAGGAGAGAGCTGGAGAAAAAGCGGGAAAGAGGCAGAAAAGGAGAGTCCCTGAGGTCCATTGAATTTCCTCTCTTTCTTCTCGTCCCTTTTTCAAGCCTCTTTCCCTCCCAGGTCTACACAGCTGTTTGGACACCAGGGGCCACTTTTCTGCACCCAGATGAAAAAGAAAAAGACTCAAAGCAAACTTGCAGGTAGGCCTGCAAAAGCAATCGCTCTCTCCAGCCCAGAACAGAAAAACAGAAGAAAGGGGGAGCACGAGGCACAAAAGTGTGTGTTTGCTTTAGTGTGTGAGTGCGCTAGGTGCGTGCGTAAGGGAGACCACATGCACGCCCAATACCAGGAATGATATCTGCTTTTATTGACTTTGTTAAACCGTTCTCAATGCTACTTCCTATGTGTTTACAAGACAGTAAATCAGATCTCATTCAGAGGAACAGAGCACCCATGTCAAGGGAAAAATCCCTCGATGGAGAGGAGAGTAAAAGCCGAGGACAGGAGCATCCTCAATCTGAACTCCACTACCCTGGCCTGTCTAAAAGATGCTGCCAACACTTTCCAATGAGATTTAGCTTGTTAACATTAAAGAATTAGGGGTTAATAATGACCTAACAATGAACATAAGGCATGTTGATGGACTGACTGTACATGATCTGTAATCACACCGCTAATCATCAATTAAATAAACACATGGGAAAACAGTATTATAGTAGGTCTGTAATGAAAAGAATAGTTCAGCCCAAAAATGTACATTTTCTGGAATTGTACTCACTCTCAGGCCTTCCAAGATGTAGATAGTTTGTTTCTTTGTGGGAACACATTTGGAGAAATTGAGCATTACATCACTTACTTGCTCACCAATGAATCCTCTGCGGTGAACGTGTGCCAACAGGATAATAGTCAAAACAGCCGATAAAAATATCACAATAATCCACAAGTAATTCACATGACTCCAATCGAAGGCGAAGAAACAAGATTTTGTAAGAAACAAATCTATAATTAAGATGTTTTTCATTTTAAACTGTTGCTTCTGGCTGAAAGGCTATTAAATTGCTTTGTCCAGTGAAAAAGTAATTTTGTCTGAATCAGAAGAGAAGTATGTACAGATCAAGCACTGTTTACAAGCCAGAACAGTTCTGAACAAAAATGATGATGGATTTTGATTTGAGTGGACAACAGGGGACTGATTTTTTTCACTGGAGGAAGTATCTGAGGGTGAGTACATTTTCAGCTAGTTTTCATTTTTGGGTAAATGATTCCTTTAATAGCCATCTGAAGTCCTCTTATTTCATTTTCAATAGAATCTTTAAATGAGACGCTAGATACAATTTGCTGCATTTTTTTTTTTTATGAAATAAGAGCACGTAACATATGAGAGAGATGAAAGTAAAGCTGGTTGCCAAGAGTATTGTACAGCGCCGTGATGGCAAGGACTTTGATCGACTGTTCAGAATCAAGTTTCTCAGAGAACTGTAATAACTAATGCTAACATCTGCATGAAACAGGAATTGCGGTCGTGATTTAATGTATCAAAATGTAGAGCAGGACTCTTAAATTACTTTTGTTTGAAAATAGAGTATTGCAAGGATGATATTTTTGTAAGCTAAAAATGAAGCATTCTGCGTTAGTTCAGACAGGCTTTGTAGTCAAATCTGCTATCAGCTGATTGAAAAATTTCAAACCCAGCCCCTCCGCTATCAGCTGATCCGATCCCTGTGCACTCGATTGGCAAATCTCAAACAGGGTGCTCTACTTAAATGCAGAATCAGCTAGCTTGCTTTGCCGCTTCCTCTACACGCTGCTTGCCACCCACCTCCTCCCCATCTCCTCCTTCAACTTATGTTTAACTTAAACAATGTCATTTCCTTGTCATTGTTGCTTGCTCTGTTCGGGGTTTTGTGCTGCTTTCCTATTCGTAAACTGGGAGGGCTACCCATAAGTTATCTTTTGTGTTCTTTGACTTAAGAGGTCCTGACTGAACCTGCGTTTTAGCACTTCTGGTTCTATCATCGTGAAGTCAGTGGGTTTTTTGAAAGGGTTCTTGATTAAATGATTGACATAAGGTCTTTGGTGAACACAAGCTCAAGATATTTTCATGTTTTGTTCTATGACATGAAATACATTAGTGATATGCACTTCTGTGGTTTTATAAGCTTTTAATTCTCTTAAAAAATGTGATTGCAAACAAGTAGGGATAGTTCACCCAAAAATGAAAATTCTGTCATTAATTACTCACCCACGTCATTCCAAATGTGTAAGACCTTCGCTCATCTTCGGAACAAAAATTTAGATATTTTTGATGAAATCCGAGAGTTTTCTGAACCTGCATAGACAACAACGCATTAGTCTATGTGATGGATTTCATTAAAAATTATGTAATTTGTGTTCCAAAGATGAACAAAGGTCTTACGGGTTTGGAATGACATGAGGGTAAGTAAAGACAGAATCTAAATTTTTGAGTGAACTATCTCTTTAAATTTTTTAAGGACATTAACCATTATCACACCGAACAGAAAAACTCATGTACTCACTAGCTGCATTCACAGCCTCAGTGTGTTTATAATCATGCTCTTGCAAACTATTCTTACTTAAACTATTCTTTTAAATAACTACTTGAAGTCATGTAACAGTGGTGTAGTTCATTTATAACTTTTTTTCTTTTTTTTTTTTTTGTCTCAGCAATTGTGTTTAGGCTTTAAAATTTAGAAGGGCTGGGTTCATTTTTAAAGATTCATCATGATGAACAAAATCGTGTAAGAAAAGAAACATTTATTGGCCACAGAACTTATTTTCTGCAATAATCCAAAAGCCAATGGAAAAATCCTATTTTGGTTTTGGTCAAGGGAACAAGGATGATACTAAGATTTTCTCTTAGCACCAAACAAAAGTTTGGAACAGCTTTTTCACTCTCATTGAGCTCTCTCTCTTTTTTAAAGACAGTTCTTAGATTTTCTTGTGCTATCCAGGCAGTTACAATACAATGAACAGCTGAATCGAGTGTGTTTAGAACAGCCTCTGACAGCATGTATCATCCAGAAACATATATAGTGATTGGTGTTACTGGATGACACCTGTGTTCTACTTCCAACTTTGTTTCCACTTTCAGGCACATTCCGTTTTATTTTCCTCCATGGTGTCTACCTTTCCACCTCTCTCTCTCTCTCTCTTTCTGTGTCTCACAGTCATGTGTATTTTTGTGCTTGGCATCTACCAGAGTGAATAATACTTTATTTAATGGAGTGGGCTCATATTAGCTCCTTCAGACATTTACTCATTCCCCTCTTCCTTCTTAGAATAACCAGAGATTCCCATGCCAGAGTTCTTGTTTCACTCAGTCTCTCACTTTTATTTTCCCGCTGCTATTTAGAAGGACAGAGACAATGTTTGGAAGAGCATCAACCACTCAATGACCAGACATCAGATGGCAGACCTGGACCAGAACTGGTTAAGCAAGAAGAGTAATACAACTATGGAAAACAAAAAGTCTATAGGAGAAAAAAAAAAACAGTTTGGATGTGATATTAAAATGCACCCTTGGGTTTCCTCAAACTTGACAAAAGCATGACTCTTGGTTAACCACTGCTGAATTATTTTGGCTGTTTGACCACAAAGAGTTAGAGTGAGAGAGAACAAGAAAGAAAACAAGCTCCTCACCCTGAACATATTCCATTGTTGTAGAGGGTGTTTAAAAGCTATGAAAAAAGACAGGTCAGATAAAGGAGACACTGTGTTCTGTTATATAAACAAATTAGGGATTTCAGTTCAACATTCAGACGGAGGCAGTTATGCTTTTCTGTCCAGTAAAAGTGACTAACAATAAAATGAACACACTGAACTGTGTGCAGATAAGAATACAAAGAATATGTTAAGGTCTCAAAAGCCAAGACAACACAGAGAATGTTAAAACAATTGTGAATACACTAAAGATACTGTGAAAGCACTATCCGGTACATAATGTGGAGTCAAGTCAGTGAAAACAATATATACAATTTTTAATATATTGAAGGAGGAAGGAAATAAAAGTAGTGTATACACATAGCTGAAATGGTCTGAAATTTCTGCTAATGACACCATATGCTTGGTATAGTGGAAATAACTAATGCTGTAAACCAATGAGACATTGTAAAATGTAATTGATAAATTTAATGGAAATCAGTCAAGACATTTGTCATTTCAGTATTTTTACCCTTGAATAAATGAAGTTAGTAAATAAGCACCAAATAGGTGTTCCAAAAGTTTCTCAAATGAGCACTGTCAGTGCTCTTGACCTCAACATATTTTATTGCAGAAACACATTGAAATCCAAGACATAACCTGAACAAAAGTTCCCAACACACAAATTCAGTGTAATATCTGAGATAGGACCTGACTAACTAGTGCACTGAATCATTCCAGGTGGCAAAATCGCTCGTGGCCGTCTCCCTCTGGATCTAATCAATCAGGTACATTCTCACCCTCTAAGCCAGCACTCAGACTGATATGAGTGATTTACGGGATGGAATTAAACCAATACCGATAATGACATTTTCTATGCTGCTTAGCAGCTGGTTTGTCGCTCCTATGTGCGCTCAAAGGTGTGAAAACGGTTCATTTTTGGGGTTTGAGTCATGCATGGGAATTATAGTTGCAGTTTGAGATTGGTGGTACTTGCAGTGATCCATGTTATGGTCATTGCAGCATATTGAAGGCTGAAGTAAAAACTTTTATTTGCCAGAATGTGAAGAAAAAAATCCCACTAGCAAATGAAGACATCTTAATATGCAGTTGAGATACACCATTAGATTCCAGTCAACTGTAATACCAGTATTGCATTAAGACATGGTGATTTTATTGCATACAGTTGGAGTCATGATTTAAAAAAAAAAAATCATGTATTACATTATCAAGCACAAATGTAGGCTTCATGTATGTATTTGAATAGTTCAGATGCTTTGTTTTCTGTTGGATGTAATCTATCAAAGTTAACTAAACTGTTTGGACAGCATATGTCTAGCCATTATATGTTAAGAACTCTCGTGGAGCATATATTACTTACACATGCAGTGTGTGAACTGTGAATGAAAAAATGAAAACTGGGGTCACCACAAAGGCATAGTGAAGCAAAATCTTACAGGCAGCCAGGGAATAGCTTAATGTAGCTGTATATATTCTGGAGTGGATATCAGAATATTTGCAATTTTCTCTTTTTCCTTGTGGGAGATTTTTTTTATTTTTATTTTTTTTAAACAAAAATTCCTTTTAGGGGCTGGGTTATATATTTCTTCACTTTGGGCTGGTTGGGTGTTCTTAGACCAGTGTATGATGAGTATTATGTCTATCATGATTTCAGAATGTTATGCAGGTAACATTAATTATTAAAAAAAAGTGCATATTTTTAATGATGAAGATTCTTATTATACGTTTTACGTGCTGTTAACCCTTTCAATCATCATTTTAGTAAGCAAATGCACATTAATTGTTGGATAGCTCAATAAAAATAGCAAGTCTGTTCTAGGAAAGTTCAAAAAAGGTAAACTATGTTTTATTTATTTCTTGCTAGAATTGTAAATGGAAACTAATTACAATTTAAGTAACATTAATATTTTTATTACTTTGGCAATATTTCCATAGGAAAAAGTTTTACCTTGACTCAATTAATACTTTCACTTAATGCAATTTTTAATGTGAAATAATCAGTTAATTAAAATTATATATACATTGCATTTTACGTGAAATTGTTTTTATTGTTCATAAAATTGTGACTAAAATAGGTTCATTTCAGTCAGTTTTTTAAGTGTATCTATAACTTTATAAACTCTTCTAGTAAATGTTCAGGTTAAACGAAATGTGTTTCTCGCTCAGTGAAGGAGTTTAAATGTTGAGGGGTGGGATGGCGCTTCTGTGGAGGTAACGGGAGTCAGACTACACGTGAAGAGTGGGTTTGACATTGGGAGCTTGAAAGTGGAGAGAGACACAGTGAGGCTTCTGCTCTAAGCCTCTCGCCAGGGAAACATCAGAGTTTATCAGCCTAAATGAGACTTAAGACTCTTCCAGTGACATTTACATCAGTACTGGACATACCGTGAGGAAACATAATGCAAAGTCTCAACACGGGCGCGCGCACGCTGCCGGATGTTGTCGCTGATTTTCTATGAAGAATGTTTTATTTTTCGTATCTTCGCTGTAATCGGACATCGATCATGAATTATGTTTGTGAAAACAGTCGCCTGTAAGGTGCTTGAACTCTAAGGAATAAAAGTGAATTTACCTGACGGATTCATCTGACAGTGGACTCAGTGGATGAATAAATCACTGTCGATACCAATATATTTTATCCTGTCATTCGGTTTATTGTTATTTTTGCTAAAAGTCCGATGGACCAAGCATCTTCATACAATAATATACAAGCACAGAGGAATTAATGAAGAACTTATTGTTTCGGATAATAATCAGAGAGGGCTTGGAAATCTCACAATGAGGCTGAAATCATCGAGGTTAGGATATCTGTAAGTACTTAATATGGACTTTTGCTAAATAGTCGTTTTTTATATTTTAAAAAATAATTCAGTAATTAACGTTTTTTTGTATTTCAGATTACTTCAGTTTATGACTTTGTGTTTTTACACTCAGGTAAGTCTGCATTTTGTGTTTGCAAACTAATAGGTAAACTGATGAAAACATGTAATGTCTAATAGTGTGTAATATCAGTTTTACCAGTTAGAAATGAGTTAGGGGGTGAAATCACCATCATACATGACAACCACCCCTTCAGGAGACTGTATAATTTGTAAGTGCCTCTGTAAAAAATGTTAAAAGGTTAGATCTGGTTTATAATTTTAGTGATTGTGTGGATGTTCAAAGTACAAAACTGATTTCACCCGAATCAGGAGGATGTTTTCTGTAATTAAATAGGCCTATAACTTCCATAACTTTTTACCTTAATGCTAAAAAATAGAAATATAATCTCAGACTGTAGAGGGAGGGTTGTGACAAGACTTTTCAATGTATGAAAACTGAACAAAATAGGACACAGGTGTGACAACTGTGATAGGCAAACAAACAAATCTTGTGATATGTTATCATATATTCTGTGTATTTTAATATTAGTTTTCAATTTGTTTCAATTAAATGTTTCTGTTATGTTTAATATTTTTAAATAAAATCCATAGTATCATAAAAGCCATAGTTTCTATCAGTGTTGCATCCCACCCAGTTGTAGGTCAGATTATAAAAGCAACACTTTTTTAAAAAAAATCTGACAATAACATTTACAGTTCATAATAGGAATAGTTCATAAATTTATAAATACATAGGAATAGTGCAATTAAGTCAAAACAAAACAGTCATTGAAACAAAAATGTGTTACAACTCAGTCTCCCCATTCGAATATTTTCCAGTCAAGCATGGGCAGGATACACTGAAAGCGATAAAACTTTTACACACATTAATCTTGTGCTGTTATATGTGTGCAGTAAATGTGTTATAACCGTGCAAACAACTCATTATTAATAGAGTCATTGGCAAATTGTCAAACATCTTGAAAAGACGTAAACCCCTCGCTTTAAAGGTAATGGCTCTAACATGTGGGCACGGCGCATGGCTGACTTACAAAAGAAAATCGTTATGAGAAAGAGCCCAGAGAGACAGGGGTGAAAGATCAGTGTTGGTCGAAACGACCCCTCATTGGCATGTCATCCAGAGTGCGGATAGTGCATTTGCCCTGAGAGTGCCAACCATCTTGTGTCCTCCACTGCAATATGAATTATTTGAATCTGATGAGAAACAGTGTAACCTTATTGTTCTTTTATACATGTCGCATGCCTCACATTAAATAATCAAAATACAGTTTTGATTATATGTTCTTCTGTCATATTTTTTATAGATGACGATGCAGTCCGTCTCTGTACCCAATTTTAAGCACCATGTAACGGAGCAGAGTCGTCTGTCGGACAGGATGAGTCGGAGATTAACAAGGACTTATCAGCTCTATAGCCGGACGAGTGGTAAACACGTACAGGTTCTGGGCAATAAGAGGGTCAACGCCAACGGCGAGGATGGCGATATTCATGGCAAGTCACAGTCTTTACAGACACATTATTTTAAACAATAGGACAAAACAAGTTGAGGGTATTGCTTCAGAATATCCACTGAATGTCTTTGCCAAAAAGTAACCTGCATAGTTTGAAATGGATTCTATATTGTTGAGGTTTGGGAATCTCAAGAGAAAGCCGTTTTGGTTCTGGAAAACACATCAGTACTCATCTTACCTCTGCCGTCTTAACATTTCCTGAATAGTTCTCCATATAATAAAGAGTTGTAGGACAGAAATATGACATGCAATTTTCTAACCTTTTCTAACATCATTAGTTTTCATCATTCATGTCTTCCAAAACAAATATGTTTATTGCAAATGTTCCTGTATTATGTGTGAGGCAAGATGACGATCTGAAGTTTCAATCACTTGTCGAGAGCTATTCGCTCCAAAACGACGTGTATTTTTTTCTCTGCTAAATGGACGGTTGACATATGATTCATAGCGTGCATTGACGCTGCAAATAGGCAATGAAAAGTCAATCTTGGTTTATTTGAACTCAATGTCATTTTAAAGCTATACAGTAAGGCACCTGTTTTAAGTGAGCTGCGGCACTTCTTCTCCAAACAAAACAGTGGTTAGAATCCCGTCCGCTGGGAACGAATTCCTGTCACCGAAGTATTTCTGCGTGTCTAGCCATCTTTCCACTCGTGCAGTCCATCCACTTTGCCCACTTTTTTGGAGGGTCATTTTATGAGGAATTTTCATAGCTTTACAACTCAACGTATGAGTCAGTTTATGAAGAGAGGTGAGGTCAGCGTCATCAGTTTATACCCTTCTTTGTTACTCTTACTCTTACTCTTTGTAGTCTTGGCCTAACACACACACATTTGCACATTTAGACTAAATACTGGCTTTTTCAGCCAATACAACAATCTCAAAACTCTCCAGTAGACAATCAAAATCATGATTCATTTGTACGTATCACCTAAAAGTGAAAATTAACAGCTTTTGTAATGGTTTAACAATTCCAGCTAAACTTGTTGTGGAAACCGACACGTTTGGAAGCCGGGTTCGAATCCGAGGAGCAAAAACAGGATACTACATTTGCATGAACAAGAGAGGAAAGCTAATTGGACGGGTGAGTTTAAGTAATTAAACATCTGGTTTGTTTATGTTGAATTATTCTGCAAAATGATGTTGTTGAAATAGGATTTCAATACAACATAGATAATTAAATTGGCTTGAATGGCACTAATGATATCACAGGTAAACTCATCATGCTCTGAGAGCAAAACTGAGCCTCGTAAATCTCTCAGGCTTAAATAGCAGATTTCCGAGTTTGTCATTTCAGTCCTCGGCTGTCTGTCTCTTTTTGTTGCCAGAGGAAGGGCCGTGGCAGGGACTGCATATTCACCGAGATTGTTCTGGAAAATAACTACACGGCTTTGCAGAACGCCAAGTACAAAGGTTGGTACATGGCCTTTACGCGCAAGGGTCGACCCAGGAAAGCCACGCAGACCCGGCAGCATCAGCGAGAGGCCCATTTTATGAAACGTCTTCCTCGAGGACACCTGTTAACAGAACAGAAGCCTTTCGATTTAATCCCATATCCCCCCAACAAGAGGACTAAGCACCATCAGCGCACAAGCGCGAACTGAAGGCAGAGTCGTATCTTATACCGGAGCGCTATCTTAATTTGAGTTTATCTAATCTATGTGCATCCAGAGTTACTGGACATCATGGCGAACTGATGTGTAAAATTTAAGGAGTCTGCAAAGGCTTAGAATTGGGATGAATGACAGTACTAAGAACAGTTTGTTCTGGGACAATTACTGAACTGTTGATTGAACAGAGGACACTGTAAGCCTTGTAATAATGAGCAACACATCTCTGGGAATGAAGCAAGACAACAGAACACACAATACACAAACACTCTCAGAAAAACGTGCAAAAATTGTATTTTTAGGCATAAAACAGCTTGTAACTGAAACAGAACCCTCAAGTCAAGACATTTGTTTGGCGACATTTACATACACCAAACTTTAGGTTTTTATAGAGGGGTTTGTTCATACATCGTTCTCCTGATTTATATTCAAAATACATGTTTAAAATGTATATCTTGGCTGTTGAGAGTATTTTCTGATTTATGGAGTGATTAAAAAAAGAGATATGCTAAATCCCCTCTATAAAAACCTTTAATAAGTCAACAAAATAAAACAATAATTTTGAACCTGAATTTATCCAATATCCAAATAACATTTCCTTACATGCTGTGATTAATCAACTGGCAAATGAATGGTGATTTTAAATTGATATTACATACATTTGTACCTTATTTACTCCTTAAAATTTCATAGTAGTACCTTAGGGTGACATACTGCTACCCTAAGGTAAAAAATATCCATCCATGTAAGGTACAAAGTTATCGCTGTAAGGACTTCTGCCCCGGTCACAAGCTGTTGTACAATTTTTTGCACGTTTTATTCTGACAGTGAGCATGGCAGCTACCTACTGACGATCCCAAACGTATGCAGATACACACCAATCCCATGACGTGTAGTGATATTATCGAAAATCATCTTTATTGTTTGTACATGACTATATATTTTTATCGGAAGATTGTAAGATACTTAAAAAATGGAAATATTTATTTTAGAGCGTGTATTAAATTCATGTAAAAGTATTGATTTAACAAGGTCTCGGGATGGGTGATTCATTGACTCCCTAACGGCCTTTGTGGGAACTTTAAATTCGGACTGTGATTGATTCGAGTCCTTTGAGATGCGCTTCTACGCTGAATTTGCTTTGAAGGAGTCAGCGATCATTAGCTGACAGGTCGAATTCTCACTCTCTCATAGATCACGCTGTATGTGTGTGGGCGCATCAAGAACACGAGCACGACAAGTGTGGGTTAAAGTCGAAGGCCTCCAGGAGCAAGTCGGCCAAATTGGGAGCCAGTTTCTTTCAGAGTCAGGCTTATTCAGTTGACAACAACAGCAGCCTGAGAGAAACCTCAAGGGCATGATCGGGTCTATTCAAGAGGTATACTTCCAGGACCGTATAGCTGTTGTTATGTTTTTTGGCGCAGCAGTCGAACTCCCAGAAAAAGAGGCCTGAGCCTCAGATAACTGTGAAGCAATATCTGTGACAGGCCGGTCTCGATTGAATGTGCTCAGCAAGTGAGACTGGGCCTTTGAATAGCTCGGGCCTTTCGCTTTAGAAGAGATGAGGTCAACCCACCATTGCTGTCCCAAACAAAGGTTACCACCGTGTAGTTGCATTTCTGCGACCCGCGCACCGTAACCCTCTGATCAAATGCTCCCTTTGTAGGCGCCGTAGAAAAGAAACATGTTATACAATGGTGGACCTGAATAATAACACAAGGAGGGGTCAGCTATCAAAAAAGGAAGCCCAGTCACACAGAGGGGGTGAGGGCGGGCGAAAGAGAGAAACCAAGAGCGACTCGGGGGAAGAGAAAACGTTCGGGGGGTGTCATGGGTTGAGATGTGGGCGAGAGGGGCTGAAAGAGGGCAAATGGCTGGGAAGAGGCAAAGAGGGGCACAGACGAATGAAAAGGGCCAAAAAAGAGTGTCTCTCTGTTGAGGCAGTTGAGCATGACCATTGAGGCCTCAGGATGGGGAGGGAGAAAGGGAAGAAGAGACACTGAACAAAAATCACAGCGCTGAGCTCTTCCCCTGTCGCCTTTTTCCCAGGACTTCTGATTTGTCAGTTGGCCCTTGGACTGCTTCCACGTGCACAGCCATGTTTCGCTAGAAAAGCATCTAGAAAAGCATTTGATTGACCTCTTTAAATTGCTGCTTTGTTCTGTTCCTGTCAAAGGACCGCCTGGCTAACACCAGGCCTGCATCGTTCGATAAATTAGACTGCATCTTCATAATTTAAAAGGTTTCTTGTTTCTGAATATTGATCACAAATTTCTAAAGGATCAAATTAACAGTATCAGTGTTTTAGAAGTACTACACACACACAATATCTATCTATCTATCTATCTAGTCCCCATAACTTAGGGAATACCAGGTACACACATACACGTATATGTTTGCAGTCTCATAATTCCAACTGATATTAATAATTACAACTGATATCATATACTAAATGACTGAGGATCAAACACTAACATGCACTTTTAAAGTCGTTCCAAAAACAACAAACTCAGGCAGAAACATACGCCTCATTGCTAAGAGACTCATGCTTATCATACACTACACAATTTTCTGTAAAATCTGCCCAGTATCTGTAGACTGGCTCTGACTTTGAGCAACTAGCGCTGACTCCTCCAGACTGCAAACTGATGTAAAAATCTGGGCAAAAGTTGTATAGTGAATAGCAGGCAGCCTTAGGAATAGTTCAACAAAAAAAAAAGAAAATTCTGTCATTAGTTACTCACCCTCATGTCGTTTCAAACCTGTAAGACCTTTGATCATCTTTGGAAAACAAATTAAGATATTTTTGATAAAATCCGAGAGCTTTCTGACCCTGCATAGACAGTAATGCAACAAGATGTTCAAGGCCTAGAAAGGTAGTACGGACATCATTAAAACAGTCCATGTGACATCAGTGGTTCAACCGTAATTTTATGAAGCTACGAGAATGCTTTTTGTGCGCAAAGAAAAAAAAATCTTTATTCAACAATTTCTTATCTTCTGTGTCAGTCTTTGACGCTTGTTTACAACAGTTCCACAATGCATGTGTGTGCATCGACAGACAAGGAAGAGAAGAAATTGTTGAATAAAGCCGTTATTTTAGTTTTATTTCAGTTTTCTTTTAAAGCTTCATAAATTTACAGTTGAACCACAGATGTGACATGGACTTATTTATCAATGTCCTTACTACCTTTCTGGGACTCAAATGAGTCAGTTTTGTTGCTGTCTATGCAAAGTCTCAGATTTAATAAAAAATATCTTAATTTGTGTTCTAAAGATGAACAAAGGTCTTACAGGTTTGGAATGACATGAGGATGAGTAATTAATGAGAGAATTTTCATTTTTGGGAGAACTAACCCTTACAGGATTACTCCACTTTCAGAATAAAAATTTCCTGATAATTTACTTACTCCCATTGTTTTTGAGAAAACATTCCAGGATTTTTCTCCATTTAGTGGATGTCAGTGGTGCTCAATGGATTAAAGGTTAAAAATGCAGTTTCAGTGCAGCTTCAAAAGGCTGTAAACCAGGGGTGTCAAACTTCGGTCCTGAAGGGCCGCAGCCCTGCAGACTTTAGATGCAACCCTAATTTAACACACCTAATCCAACTAATCAAGTTCTTCAGGCTTATTT
Source organism: Labeo rohita (assembly GCF_022985175.1). Lineage (NCBI taxonomy): Eukaryota > Metazoa > Chordata > Actinopteri > Cypriniformes > Cyprinidae > Labeo > Labeo rohita. Next base: position 28,828,306 of record NC_066869.1, on the reverse strand, counting down.
GAAAACTGCAAAGTATGTGGGTTGGAGCAAGGATGGAACAAAACTCTGCAGGGCTGCGGCCCTCCAGGAACTGAGTTTGACACCCTTGCTCGAAACGATCCCAGACGAGAAATAAGGGTCTTATCTACTGAAACGATTGGTTATTTTCTAAAAAAAAAAAAGTACAATTTATATACAGTTAGGGTAGGTCATTTTCTCCTCCAACTTCAAAATCATCCTAAATCACTGTTTTACCTTTTTTTTGTAAAGGGAGTTCAAAGGGAGAACATGAGTTGGGAGTTTTTCGACATACCCTAACTGTCATGAACTGGAAAAAAACAGAGTTCAGGCAGAGCAAGACAAGATGAGCGTTTGACATTAAAAAGTATTTAAAATGTATAATTTTTATGAAAATAACCAATCGTTTTGCTAGATAAGACCCCTCTTTTCTACAACCGCATTTGGGATCGTTTGAAGCCGCATTTAAACTGCATTTTGGAAGTTCAAACTCGGGGCACCATAACAGTCCATTATATGGAGAAAAATCCTGAAATGTTTTCCTCAAAAAATGCAATTTCTTTACGACTGAAGAAAGAAAGACATGAACATCTTGGATGACAAGGAGGTGAGTACATTATCTGTAAATTTTTGTTTTGGAAGTGGATTTCTCCTTTAACTGCACATAGGATCAATTGAAACTGTTTCCTTTCTTTACAAGAATAAGCTGTAATATGGATCAGACATCCAGTCAAATGCTTGAGAAAATGTAAAAACAAAATAATGCAAATGTTGACCACCACCCAGTTAAAAAAATAAAGGAACAGAGATCAACAGCTCGCAACAGCATTAGCAACAGATCGCTCATGTAGGACCCAGTGACCTACAGATAACAATCAACATTTGCCAAAAAGTCCAAATGAGTCTGTCAGAAAAGCCGGTACCTCTAAAAAAACAAGGACTGGAGGAACTATAAGAATCTCTCTCGGTAGCAGTTAACCGATAGACATCTGACTCCTTCCATGTAAGAAATTTCTAAATAATTTTTCACAGACCTCAGGCCAACAATCTCCCCTGGACATTAGGTATTGGTTGAATCTGGAATCTCATATTGCTGTGAACTGGAGCGTACCATCTTTGGGCAGCATGAGAAGGGGTAAAGACAGCGCCAGGACTCTTGCTCCTAGAAGGTTTCAATGATGTGTGCAGATGTTTGGCTTGCAGCACTGCTTGTCAACACACAAGTGTAATGATGCACAATGGTTTCCGTCTCTTTGTGGTCAATACGAGGTTATTACGATGAGAGGTTGCCACACAGCAAAAGCTGCAGTTTCAGGTGAACAGTCAGTATGTTTTTATTCATTTTGACAACTCATATCAATGGCATGTCCTTGCAGTTCCTAACATTACTAGAGCCAGAAGACCGATGCCAGAAATTAGGCTCCAAGATGTGTCACAGGATGTTGATTAAATCAAGCAGGTCAGAGTTTACTGCTTTAAAAACCTTCAATATTCACATGTATTTATTTTTGACTGCTTCTACAGTTAGTTCGTTTAAGGTAGGGTCTTTAATCAAAAGACTGACCTTGATCAGTTTGTATGACAAAATCCTGGGCGTATACTGAAATGGGAAAAAAAAAAAAATAATAATAATAATAATATATATATATGGGGTATCCAGTCCTGCTGCTGGAGGTCAAATATACAGAGTTTAGCTACAACCAGCTCCAACACCTGGAGGTTTTTAGGGAGTCTGAAGGCCTTGATTACTTAGATTTAGGAGTCTTTAATTACGGTTGGGGTAAAACTCTGGACCAGTGGTCTTCAAACTTGGCCTTGGAGGGCCGGTGTCCTGCAGAGTTTAGCTCCAACTTGCCTCAACACACCTGCCTGGAAGATTCTAGCATGCCTAGTAATAGTCTCGTGTAGCCAGACCTTCATACTGATGGCAGAAGGTCTGGGAACCTTTCCGCTTTGAAGGCCTAAGAGGCCATATGACAGACAGGTAAAGCAACCAATCACATTTCATTATGTGCCACATCATGTTAACAGACTGGTTTGTAAAACTCTTAGATGTGTTTTAAACATTTTGTGCCGCAAACTTTAAATATTTCACATACTTTTGAAAGTCCAGCATGTAGTTGATCCTGATAAGCGATCATCGTCACAGCTGTAAACAGAATGGCATTCCATAAGGGGGGTTTGGCATCACAGCATCTTTGATTCCAGGTGTTATGTTAAAGAACACAACACACATCTTCTGGAAATCCTGTATAATTTAACCTATCTAATGACGACTTTTGAAACTCCACTTTTGTGTGCCATATGTTCAGCCAACGGTCCATGGGTGTGATGTCTGAGGCTGAGAGTAGCCAAGCAAGACTTTGATTAGCTGGTTCAGGTGTGTTTAATTAGGGTTGAAGCTAAACTCTGCAGGACACCGGCTCTCCAGGACCAAGTTTAGAGACCCCTGCTCTGGACAGTGGCCCTCCAGAAACTGGTTTGCACACCCCAATACAGGCTACCATTATTTTAAATAATACTGGAGAGCAGGGGGATTGAACTCTGAGCCTGTGGGGAAGCTGAACCAGCCCTTGTTTTTAACCAATCTTAAACAAAATTGGTGGAATGACCATACATATTTGAAGAGTAATCCATTTTACTCACTCAAAAAAGAGTTACCCATTCAGTCGGTCACTTCGAGTCACATCAGTGACCAACGAATTGGGATCTCGCTTAGAGAGACCAATCTCCTTCGAGTGTCATCAAGAGGGTAGGGGACCTGCACGCATTTTCGGTCGACGAATCATGCCTAGAGTTCGGGCCGGCGGATTCCCAGGTAACCCTGAGGCCCCGGCCCGGCTGTGTGCCCAAGGATCCCACTACTCCCTTCAGGGACCAGGTGGTGAGCCTGCAAGCGCTGCCCCCGGAGGAAGCGGACCCAGCCCTAGGTTTGCTTTGTCCCATCCGACCAATAAGATGGTACGTAGCCCGACGTAGCCTGTCACCGACGTGACTCGAAGTGACTGACTGAATGGGGAACGTCTCGGTCACGTATGTAACCCTCGTTCCCTGAAGGAGGGAATGGAGACGTCACGTCCCGTCACCATGGCTGCTGTACCACTGACGTGACGTCTCAATTTCCTCCTTCAGGGAATGAGGGTTACATACGTAACTGAGATGTTTTTTGCTGTTCAGAGTGATTTTTGTAGTAACACTTTAGAATATTGTTCCATTATCAGTAAATAACTACACAGGAATAAATAACTAATGCACTATTAACATTTTAGTAACTGCTATTAACTAACCAAAAACCTAACGATTCAGTAAGAAATAGCGCTCAGTTGAAAGTGGTAGTTCATTATTAGCTAATCAACTAGCATTTTTTTCATATCTCCCAGAGAACTACTAAGATCTACTGTATACAGGTTCATAATTAATGTGAATATGATGCAAAATGTATAATTAATTCTAAAGTGAAGATCATGGTAACCCACTATTAATGACTCAAGTATTACCAAATCCATCAGAAGAAATTACTAATTATTTGGATCAGTATTCTAAAATGAAGATCATGGTAACTCTCTAGTAATGACTAAAATCATTGTAGGCTTTTGCGGTATATGTAAGGTTTTGGATAGTAATGACTTAAGTGTTACTACATCCTTCTAAAGGAATTACTAATTATTTGGATCAGTATTCTAATGTAAAGATCATGTTAACCCACTAGTAATGACTCAAGTGTTACCAAATACCGAAGTATTACAGTCCAGAACCTTACAAAAACCTCAAAAGTGTACAATTCACTGTAAAAAACAGTCAACTTAGAGTAATTTGTTACCTGGCTGCCTTAAAATTTTAGGTTCAGTCAACTCATAAAAAAACATTCAACTTCTTGAATATGTATGAAATGTTAAATTATACTAAGTGACAATTTAGATATTTGAGTTGATTCAACTTAAAATTTTAAGGCAGCTGGGTTACCCATCTGTTAAGTTTAACAAACACAAATATCTAAGTACAACTTACTTAGTACAACTTAACATTTCAAGTTGGCTAAACTTATCTGAGCTGACTGAACATAAAATTTTAAGGCAGCAGGGTAACAAATTATTTTAAGTTGACTCAACAAATTGTGTTTTTTGTTTTTTACAGTGAATGACTTTAGTCATTACTAGGGAGTTATCATCAGTTATCTTCACTTTCGAATACTGATTGAAATAATAAATCCTTCTGATGGATTTAGTAATACTTGAGTCATTACTAGTGAGTTACCATTCTCTTCACTTTTGAATTAATTATGAACCTGTATATAGTAGTTCATAGTTGTTCTCTGGGAAAAAAAAATAGTAGCAACTTAGCTAATAGTGAACTACCACTTTCAGCTGAGCACTATCAGTTTCTTGTTAGTTAATAGTAGTTACTACAATGTTAATAGTGCATTAGTCATTTGTTCCTGTGTAGTTTTTCATTAATGACAGAACCGTATTCTAAAGTGTTCAAGGACTCAAGCTTCTTGTGTCTGAAAAATTACTGACAAATTTGAAAAATATCACACGTGTTTGTGCTTTAAGAAGTTACAGTATGAACTGTACTGTTAGCATTATGTTAGCTATAAACTGCTGGATGATACAAGGATGTTAAAATGGTAGGAGTGGGGTAGTTTGAGGCAAACATCCTGGGGTAAGTTGAGCCAGTGGCTCACCCTTTAGATAAGCCTTGTTTATGAGAAATGGCCATTTAAATTTTTATGAAATTGTACTTCCCTGTAACATTTATAAGTGGGATATTGAGTACTTTTATTTTTAAATAAAACTTTTAAGAAGTCATCTATACATCCATTGCATTATCTAAATCTTGATGTACTTAGGGTCATGGGAAGGAGCCTAATCCAGCATCTTGAGCCACAGGTTGGGAAACTTTTTGGATGAATGGCCAGTCCATCACAAGGCTCACACATAGATTTAAAAAGGTTTTTTTTTTTCCATCTTCCTTTGATATAGCATGAGATGAAAATGTTCAGTTTTACCTCAGCATAAACAGTAGCACAGTTTAAATCCATGTGGCTCAACTTACCCCGCATTGGGGGCAAGTTGAGCCAAGGGATTTTTTTTTTTTTAAAAAAGCAGTTTATTTTGGATCCAACGTGATTATTCCCAAGTTTTAGGTTTTGCATCTTAAATAATATGCACAAAATAATTAATACTACTTAAAAACATATCTTCCATATTTTCAATGCCACTCTAAAATATTACATGTTTCATGTTAAAAGCCAGAACGAGAGACTGCAGTGTTAGCCCTGAATGCTGGCTGGTGAATTCCAGGGCAGAAAACATCCTCCTCGGAGGCCGTTATACACAATAGTGAGAATGACTTGTGGTTTAGTGCCTGTTTTATGCATACAGTCTCTTGGTTTGGCACAAAAGCTGTGGAGTGGGAACTAGAAGCAAAGAATCACCAGAGTTAGAAACAGTATATTCACATGGTATTGTTGTCTATGCCTTAAAGCAACAAAGAGTTTGTGTTTGCAGTATTCTATTTACAGTAGAAATACAAACAACAGCACTGTGGTCCATGCCAAACATCATACATAAACATGAGGTGAATGCAGATAAAATCAAGGAACCCAGTTGAATCAAATATTTAATTTTCCCACGATGCACTTCAAGAAAACGGACAAGTCAAGACGGCAGTAAGTTCAGTGACCTTCATGTAATAGAAATTTGTTGATGAATCTCTAATAATAATACAACTGTACAACTTGTAGATGCATAAGCAGTCAATTTATGAATTTGCTCTTCAGCTGTACATTTACTGAATGAGTGCTGGTCTGCCATGCTGCCGATTGCACTGAATAATTGTATGCATTCTTCATACATTTTATTTTTACTTTTTTTTTTTTTGCATCTACTATATTTATTTTATGATTAGGATTTTTTTAAGCTATAGCGTGGAAATAGCGGGAATAAAGCAAACGTCTTATCTTAGTAATAACCTTAGTATATAACATTACTACTACTACTAATTTATTTTTATCAGTAATATTTATTATTTAGACTCAAATAACAACTGTACAGTAGGAACATCAATCAGCATTAACATTTGAAATTTTATATTGAAAAAAAAAAACAAAGATCACATGTTGAAAGTGAGTTTCTTGGACATACAAGGCTGACAAAAACATACCATAGAAATGTGCCAAAGTGTCTAAATGAATGTGAAGAAACAGACAAACACAATAACACAAAGGCTTCGGATCCACGGCAGTTCACTGAGTTTTACAGTCGATATCTCCTTCACTTGTCCCCTTTAGTTTCTTCAGTTCCCCAAGCAGCTCCTGTTCCAGTGTTATAATCTCCTTGGGCTTCTTGTACTACAAAAGTGAGAGAAACTCCATATAAAATCCATTGCTGGATGAAATAGCTGAGTACTGAAGCAGACGACAGGGGTGAGAGCAGTTCAGTCCAACCTTCTCTACTTAGGTGAACCAATAAAAAGTGACAGCATAGTTGCCCTTTTGATGATCTGAGACCAGATTTGTGTGCTCTCTTAGTGAGGATTAGGGCTTTGGCAACTTGGTCCCAGATTCACGCAAAAGGGAACGTTCCTCTACATTATGCGGAAAAAACTGTGACTACATACGTTATACTACAGAAAGAGCTTAGAGAAAGTGATTAAGTGAGACTAGCGGTGAGAGTTCACTCACGCTGATGATTAAAGTGTTGTTGGCGTGGGTAAAACTCAAGGCTGTGCTCTCCAAAGGCAGCTGGCAACGGTCAAGATCTGGAATACTGAACTTCTTATAGTACCTGGGAAATGAGAAGATGAAGAATGAGAGAATATTCCTCATGGCCAGCCATGCAACTTCCATCTAGCTCAACAGTGCCACCTACAGGGATACAGTAGGGCTACTGTAACTAAACAATTTCTTCATCAACACACTTTTCACTAGGTATGACTGGAAAAAAAGATGATTTATATGCTGAAGTTGCCTTTTTAGACTAATTTGATTTGATACACTACCAGTCAAAAGTTTTTGAACAATACAATTTGTATTGTTTTTTTAAAGAGCTTTTCTGCTCACCAAGTCTGAATTTATTTGATCCAAAACACAGCAAAAACAGTAAAATTGTTAAATGCTTTTACTATTTAAAATAACTGTTTTCTATTTAAATATATTTTTACATGTAATTTATTCTTGTGATCAAAGCTAAATTTTTAGCATCATTATTCCAGTCTTCAGTGTCACAAGATTATTCAGAAATCATTCTAACATGATGCTAAGAATTCAGCTTTGAAATAAAAGGAATAAGTTACATTTTAAAATATATTCAAATAGAAAACAGTTATTTTAAATAGTAAAACATATTTCACAATTTTACTGTTTTTGATTTACTTTGGATCAAATAAATGAAGGCCTGGTGATCAGAAAAAAAAAAACATGAACAATCTTACTGTTCAAAAATGTTTGACTAACAGTGTGTTTATTGTATTTGTCCAATTTTAAGATTAATGCATTCATATTATGTAAAGTGAAAAGCTGTGTTTGTAAGAAACAAATCCAATGAGATGATTTAACTGTAATCCCTTGCTGAAAATACATAATAGAGTCCATAATTCACAATGACGCTTCCTCCAGTGAAAACGTCCATCCCCTGATGTCCTCTCACATCCACCCACATTTTTGTTTAGAATGGTTTTGGGCTACTATGTGTATACAGTGACGACAAGATGACTTTTTAACTGGAGGAAGCATTATTATGGAACCAATGATTAGAAGTTAAAAACGTCTTGATGGATTTGTTTCTTATAAACATGCAGCTGTTCGCTTTAATCAATGTTAGTCACGTCTATTACTTATGAATTACTGTGATGTTTTTATCAGCTGTTTGGAGTCTCATTCTGACAGCACCCATTTACTGAAGAGGATCCATTGGTGATTAAAGGGATGAAAATTCTGTCAATAATTATTCACCCTCATTTCGTTCCAACCCCGTGAGACCTTCGTTCATCTGCGAAACACATCCAGGTTCCACGTAAGAATGTGCATGAAAGACTGACATGGAAGAGAAGAAATTGTTGAGTTTTGTTTTCTTTGCACACAAAAATTATTCTCATAGCTTCATCAAATTTAGGTTGAACCACTGAACTACTTTTCTGGGTAGTAACGTTGCTGTCTATGTAGGGTCATAAAGCTCTCGGATTTCATCCAAAATATCTTAATTTCAGTTCTGAAGATGCACAAAGGCCTTATGGGTTTGGAACGACATGAGGGTGAGTAATTAATGACAGAATTTTTGGGTCAACTATCCATTTACGTGATGTATTAATGCTACATTTCTTCAAATTTGTTCCTGTGATGAAACTCAAATACATCTTGGACAGCAACAGGTTGAGTACATTTTCAGCAAATTTTCATTTTTTGGTAAACAACTTCTTTAATGACAACTTAAACTGCCCTCTTTCTTTTTTTTTTAAATGTGATACTTGTTCCAATTTAACCAGGCATCCTCACCACATACAATACAGTCAAATAAACACTTACTAAATAAACAACATACTAAATAACTGACTTTTTGTTTGAGGTTCGGACGACACAACATCTTTCCGTCGGCTCTGCTGAAACACTGTACACTTCAACAGGGTAAGAAATATTGCGGATCCTCCATTGGAAACTGGTCTTTGTGTCCCTACGCATAAACATTGGCTGTGTGCGTAAAAACAGACATTATTATAAACAGATTAAGAACATCATCTATTCAGTAAGAAAGTGAAGTATTACCCTTACATTTGAACTGCTCTCTTTGATTAAATCAGAGGTAACACCGTTTGGGTTTGTTTCACCAACTTCCAATGTCCACTGTCCCTGGCCTCCAAAAGTGCTTTTTTGTCGCAACTTTCGCACTAAAAATAGATGAAATAATTACAATACAAAACTGCATTCACGTGCGATTAGATAATCGGTTAGTTGAAACAAGAAAAGAAAAATGACTTACAAACAAGTTCATCTGTTTTCAGGTCATACTCCTCAGCCATCTCACTGCCATCCTCAAACAGATAATGAACTTTCCTTTTCCCTAATGAGAAAGACATATGAAGGCGGCTCTTATTTATACTTTAACATACATGGAACAATTTTCAAGCGATAAACTAAACAAACAAACAACTTTAGCTGGTATTTTACGATGCTTTACACAGGTCTCGTTGCTATTAGCGTGTAGCAACTATATACGCCTTATAAATTTTATTAGCAACACTATTAACACGCCTGCCAGCATAAATACACATACAGATGAACTAATCTAAAAATAAAAGAGAAGATATATGCGCACCATCAGATATTAAGGCAGTTTTCTTGGCTTTCCTTAAAGTATCTGCCCAATGTTGAACAGCCATGCTTCATGCAGTTTCATTTCCTCAAACAACCCCACGCCTGAGGTTGCTAAGGAAACCGCTATGCCCCAAACAATATATTTCGTATTTTTAATGCTTTACAAAGCTTATATACAACAATATATGTAATTATAACAACCAAACGTATTGAAAATAAGTATAAAAAGAAATTTAGAGTTTTAAATGTGTCGTTTGTTTAAAACGTCAGTGCTAGTTTTGACTATGACCCGGAAGTTGATCCGTTTAAAAACACTTCTGGTGGGTTTTTTTCTAAAAGAGGTGCTGGAAGAGGTACGTCGGGGTGTTTTTAAGTCATATAAGTTGCTATTACAGTGTGATTGTGCATTTAAAGATGATGTTTAATAACCGTTGTAATGTAACGATCCGTTCATTCGCTTCCTTACATGAGTCAGCGCTGCTTGCCTATATAAGGACTTTGGTCTTATGAAGCTTTCTGCTGTAGATCTCTGTATTTTTTGTATTCTGTGAGCCCTGTTGATCACAGTCATTTTTTTTTTAAAGCTCCTCGCCTTTCGCTGGCTGGAATGGAGGGTCATGGCATCCTGAAAGCCTTCCCCAAAGTAAAGAGACCCAGGGCTAATGATCAAAAGGACGCGCCTCCCCTCAAGAAAACGCCTGCTGAATCAATAACAGGTTCATAATTCTCTCTCTAAAATACATTTGAGTAAAACAACAAGAGGTTAGTTTAAGAATGTCTAAATTGAAATGTGAGGATTAGAATTTAAAGACTTTTTAGTTAAGTTTAGTCAAAATTTCTATTATATGAAAGGTTTTTAAAAGATTAAAGATTTATGTAATTTTGTGTTTTTTATAAATATATATATATATATATATATACACACACACACATACATACATATATATATATATATATATATATATATATATATATATATATATATATATATATATATATATATATATATATATATATATATATATATATTTTTTTTTTTGCTTGACTTGTTTTTGACTTTTCAATGTTTCATGCAGTTCTGATATATATGTTTAAACACATTCAACTGCCGATCGTGTATAACTAGTATTAGTGGTTGTATTTTAAAGGGATAGTTCACCCAAAAAAATATTCTGTCGTTTGATTGCTCATGTCATTCTGTTCTGAGCTTTCTGATCCTGCATAGACAGCAACGCTGCAGACATGTTCAAGGCCCAGAAAGGTAGTAATGACATCTTTTAAATAGTCCATGTGACGTCAGTGGGTCAACCGTAATGTTATGAAGCTACGAGAACTTTTTGTGTGCAAAGAAAACAAAAAACAATGGCTTATTCAACAATTTCTTCTCTTTCGTGTCAGTCATCGACATACATTCATGAGAGGAAATTGTTGAATAAACTGTTCCTTTAACATCAATAATTCGGACAATAGCAACTGAATTAGGCTGCTATCCCTTTAAAAGCAAATGCATGGATGCAATGGATGCAATGTATGCAATGTACTGATACACGTTCCCCTTGCTGTTTACGTTCACTTAAGACTTAACTGACTGTGTTTACTTGAATACTTGTCAGTTATTTTTGTTTTCTTTGCACACATAAAGTATTGTCGTGGCTTCATAAAATTTAGGTTGAACCACTAATGTCACATGGACTATTTTAACGATGTCCTTACTACCTTTCTGGGCCTTGAATGTGTCTGTTGCGTTGTTGTCTATGGAGGATCAGAAAGCTCTTTTATTCAAAAATCTCTTAATTTGTGTTCTGAAAATTAAGAAACGTCTTACGGGTTTGGAACGACATGAGTAATTAATGATAGAATTAAATTTTTTTTTTTGGTGAACTGTCCCTTTAAATGTTTTTGTTTATTCTTAGGTTCTGTTTTCCAAGGAGTCACAATATACATAGTTCCAACTGGTATAGGGAAAGCCAGGTGTGATATATTCCATCGGCAGATCACCCAGAATGGAGGGCAGGTAGTTTCCACATTCTCTCCCAGCTGCACACACATCGTGGTTGATGATTCAGTTGATTGTAAGAGAGCTTTGAGACTTCTGAAAGTAGAAAGACTGCCCTCTGCTGTTCATCTGGTCAAATGCACTTGGTTGAGTACCTGCATCAGTGAGAAAAGCTTACTAGACCCTGAAGACTACAGCCTTCTTCCTCCAGAAAGGTAAGGCCCTGGAGTCTAGACTTAATTGTAGTGCCATTTGCCTGTTGTTTTTATGTAAGAAATTTGTAAAAATGCACTGTTTGACTTTTGAATACATTTGTAAATGTTTATTCAGTGTAAAATGTATAGAAATAAATACTTAATGAATCTTAATTAATCATCTCAGTCCCACAGTTGCTCACGCTGAGGAGTCAAATGAGACAGCAGCCAGCCTAGTTCCAGATGTAGCAGCAGCAGCAGTAGCACAAGATCCTTTGAAAATCCTTGAAAATCAAGAAAATCCTCAAGAAACTCTCACAGAGACGGTAAGGAAGGGAGGAATTGTCTCCATCTGTAATTGTCTCCATCTGTAAGATCCATCAGTTGTTTTTCCTCTCATGCAGTGCTATTAATATGACTCACAGGTGCCAGAGATTCAGGAGGAGCACCATGAGGAAGATGGTGTATCTCAGAATGATCTGGAGGCCTTGATCAGTGGCATTCAACCATCTGAGAGCACACCGAGCCAGAGTTTGGCAGAGAATCCAGTTTTGTCTGGGAAGTGGGTCTGTTCCCAACCATCCACAACTAAAGGGGAGAACCATAACAAACACATTACTGACAAACTGGAGCCGCTGGCCAAAGCCTATACGCACACAGGCGATAAATGGAGAGCTCTGGGCTACTCTAAAGCAATCAATGCCCTTAAGAGCTACCACAAGCCTATCACTTCATATGAGGTCAGTTCAGATACAGATATGAATCCCTATAGGTTTTGGGGTTTACTGAGGTGCTTATTTGTGTTAAGAACACATATGGTTGTCGTTGCATGGTCATTTGCATATTACGACTAGTTTCAGGCATGCGTCAGTGATTAATAAATACTTTTATAACAGATATTGCTTTTTAAATTTTTCAAATATACAGTAAAAATATTAATAACTTGGACATAAAGATTGTTTTTTACCCCATCTATTTATAGGAAGCATGTAAGATCCCCGGCATTGGTAAACGCATGGCAGACAAGATCATGGAAATCATGGAAAGTGGGCACTTGCGTAAACTAGATCACATTGGGGAGGAGGTGCCTGTTCTTGAAATGTTCACTAACATCTGGGGTGCTGGAGCCAAGACTGCGCAGATGTGGTATCAGCAGGTAAGACTGTCACACATGGAATTGTAGTTCAACTTTTAGTTTGAAAGATTAATATTAATTGTATGAAAAAATTTGTATGTGTTGGGTGCCACTGTAATGCAACATGATTTAATAAACTATACAAAGCCCTGCACGTGACGTGCAAGGAAAAAGAAATGGATATAGTGGTTAGAAATTAAAAATTCTCTCATTAATTACTCACCTTTATGCCTTTCCAAACCCCTAAGGCCATCGTTCAATCTTTGGAACACAAATTAAGATATTTTTGATGAAATCCAAGAGCTCTCTGAAAAGTGTTCTCGTAGCTGTTTTAAGGATGTCCTTACTACCTTTCTGGGCCTTGAACGTGGTAGTTGCATTGCTGTCTATGCAGGGTCAGAAAGCTCCTGCATTTCATAATAAGTATCTTAATTTGTGTTCCGAAAATAAATAAATGTCTTACGGATTTGGAACGACATGAGGGTGAGTAATTAATAACAGAATTTTCATTTTTGGAAGAACTATTCCTTTAAGAACCCATTTCATTAATAGGGAATGAGTTGGTATAATGTGGCCACGATTTAACAATAACGAGGGAGTGAATTAGTACAACATGGCCACAATTTAACTAAAATGTGGGAATGAATTAGTACAATGTGACCACAATTTAGCTGAAATGATAAAACAAATTGGCTTAACGTGGTGCATCTTGGCTATGATTTGATTAAAATGAGGGAACTAATTTGTTCAACATGCCCTCAAATTAATAGAAACATTAAATAGCTGTTTTAAGAAATCACAGTTCAGTCTTACAGTCTTAGACTATGTAAATGGCCAAAAAAATAAATAAATAAATCAAAGTGAGCCTGCAAGCTAATCAGAGAAAAAACAAAACATAGAAAGCTACAACCAATAATGTGAATTTTTATGGCATCTTTCCAAGCTAAGATGGGAAATGTTTGGGAAACTATATAAGCAGTGCCTTGCAAAAGTATTCATACCCCTTCATTTTTTTTCACATTTTGTTGCAGCCTTATGTTAAACTGATTTCAATTAGTTTTTTTCCCACATCAATCTACACTCCATCAACCGTAATGACCATAATGTATGTTGTATAGGTATTCATTCAACAGGGCAATAGGCCCCCCGGGGTAAAAGGCGTCTTTGATATTATTTTCCCCTAAACCACTAGATGGCAGAAAAACGTGGTGCAGCACTTTCCAAAAGAACCGCTTTTCAACATACACATGCAAAATTGTCTGATACTTGAAGCGTTCGCGGGCAGCAGCACAAAGTCGATTCTCTGCTTACTTGATGTAATATTTAATTTTTTTTTAAACTGTTGTAGATTTAAGTAGCAAATGAGAATAGCTAAAATTATATCTTGAGACAAAGGTCTTCTTAATGATTTTCAGTTTTGTTAAAGATAATTAAAACAGCAGTTTTTAAATAACGAAAGAATATGTAAAAGTATGGTGTTTGGGGTAAAAAAAGCGCCTTTGCTGTTGGGGCTAAAAGGCACAATAATTAACATGATAATTAATAGAAGGCTGACTTTTCCATTTGTTAACATGACATTGTTAGATTCAGATGGTAAATATCATATATAATATTGGGTGTCCATCTTAGAGATATTTACTCTGTTTAGAATGAAACCATCATATTTAAAAACATGATATTAATCATATCATATAATAAAATATAATTTGTTGTTACTACTGTAAATCTAAATTAAATTATTTTGGGATCTCCTTCAATGCTTTCAGAATCTTTTAAAATTATTTTGTTCTGTATTTTAAAATGTTTTATATTAACATAGTTTAATGAAAGTATATTTATTGAACAAAAAATAATTTTATTTAGTAAAATAAGTAGGAAATAGTAAAGACTTTGCTAAAGTGATTGTTTTGAACAAGTATTAACTTATACATTATTTAAAATAAACAAACAAACAAACAAACAAACAAACAAAAACATTATTTTAGCTAAAGTATTTGTATCAATACTGTGTGCCTTTTACCCCATGTGTGGGGTAAAAGGCCCCCCTTGCCACCTCATACATTTATGAGATTTTTAAACAAAATAAACGTCTTGTATGATTTATTTTCACACAAAATCTGTTGCTCCATAAACGTTCAATACAAATGTATGTATTTTTCTGCAATCATACACTTTGGGCACAGTGAAAAGCACAATGTATTCTTAGGGCTGTCTTTAGCCTTGTTGTACCCTACCCTTAATTCTGTACTTCAGTAGGGTATGATGCAAGAAATTTTGTACATCTGCATTTGGCAATTATCTGCCATTCTTCACCTTAAGCTCTGTCAGGTTGGGTGGGGATTGGCAGAGATTTTCAGGTTTCTCTAGAAATGCTTGATTGTGTTCAAGCCCAGGCAGTGGCTGGGCCACTCAAGAACATTCTGTAAGCCAGTCTTGCTGTGTGTTTAGGGTCATTGTCCCATCAAGGTGAACTTTCTGCCCAGTCTGAGGTTCTGAATGCTCTGGACTGGGTTTTATTTAAATGTCAATTTTTTTTTTTTTTTTTTTTTTTTTTTTTTTTTTTTTTGGTGCGTTGAGCTTTCCTTCTCTTCTGACATGTCCCTACTTTGGAACCTCCGATGCTTGGACCAAAGAATCTTGTTTCACACAATCTGAGAGTTCTTTCTGTGCTTTGTTGCAAATTCCAAGTGGCTTTCATGTGTCATCATTGAGGAGGATTGAGTTTGGCCACACTGCCATAAAGCCCAGATCAGTGGAGTGTTGCAGTGATGTTTGTCCTTCTGTAGGCTTCTCCCATCTGCATGGGAGTATGATCGTAGAGCTCAACTAGTGTGACTATCAGCTTCTTGGTCACCAGTCTAACCAAGGCCCTTCTCCATCAATTGCTCAGTTTGGCCAGGAGGCCAACTCTAGGAAAAGTCCTAGTTGTTCCAAACTTCTTCCATAATGGATAATGGAGGCTACATGCTTCTGTGAACCTTCAATGCAGCAGAATTTTTTTGTAAACCCAGATCTGTGTCTTGACACAATCCTGTCTCTGAGGCGGTTCTTTTGACCTCAGGGCTTGGTTTTTGCTCTGATATGCTTTTTTTAGCTGTTAGATCTTTTATTGAGAGGTGTGTGCCTTTCCAAATCATACTCATTCAAATGAATTTGACATAGGTTAACTCCACTCAAAGTGTAGTAACATCTACAAGCAATATGAATGTTCCTGAGCTCATTTTCAAGTGTTCCAGAAAAGGTTATGAACACTTATGCAATGGAGTCATTTCACTTTTTTATTTCTAATAAATTTGCAAAGTCGTTACAAACCTGTTTGCGCTTTATGGCGTATGGAGTGTAGATTGATGTGAAAAAAAAAAAAAAAGAAAGAAAGTAATTTAAGACATTTTAACATAAGGCTGCAACACAACAAAACATGCACAAAATTAAGGGGTATGAATACTTTCGCAAGGCACTGTATATATTTTGTATGTTTGGTGCTACAAGTGGCGCAGAACATTTAAACTCTCTTTAAACTCTGTGGAACATATTCAGTAATATTAAGCAACAACCATAATATTTTACAAGTTTAAACGGATGATTTGATTTCTTTTACTATCAAAGGGATTTCGCACATTGGAGGATATTCGCACTAAGGCGGTTTTGAATCACACTCTAAGGATCGGACTAAAACACTACGATGACCTCCTTGAGCGGATGCCGAGAAGTGAAGCAAATGCCATCGAGAGAACGGTTTGTACAGACCTTATTTTAAATGGCCTGAAGTAAAGAAAATAGCCATAACCAAGCAATTAAACTGAGGGATTTTCTTTGTTCTTACCATCAATAACAACGTCGTCCGGTTGAGAAGAACAAGAATGTATCTACTTGATTTTCACAGCAGTAAATAATAAAACCAAATTTCTAAAAGACAAGCAATCAAGAAGAAGAAAAAAAAAAAAGAAAAACAATTTTGTGTTGGCGGCAACAAAACTGTCAATCTTCCTCGGTCAGCTGATGGACATAACAGAGATTGTTAGTGAGTCTGTCGTCCCATAGGAAGAGTGGGAGCTCTTGAAAGCTGGCGCTTCATAAGTCAGAAGCCACTGAGCTCCCTTACAGAGACTTGGGCCCAAGCCAGTTGTTTTCTTACTATTACCTGGAACGTCCCACTGTTTTCCTCTTAACAGACCTGATAGATAAAAAGGGCAGATGAAGAAGATGAGTGCAACATGTGCTCTCATAGCTTGACAGGAATGATATGTAGAGCAAGTAAACTTATTACCTTCAGTATTTCAGCTCTAGATTACTGGAATGCTATGGAATAAATTAGTGTTTAAAAATAAATAAAAAATTTAACATTCACAACACAACTTAAACATTTTCATCTATTTTATTATTTTCTATAATCGGCATAAATGCACTGTTTTTCCAAATAAAAAATACAAATTTAAATTATTTGTGCTATAAACACTAGGGGTGGGGGGGCGGAATCAATTCACATATGAATCGCGATTCAGTCTTCTAGCGATTCACTAATTTCAAAAATCGATTTTCTAGTTAATCTAATAATAATAATAGATGTCGTCGGACCAAAAACAGCACAGAAAACGAACAACGTGTTCAACGTGTTCAACATGATTAGATGCTTTCTAGCATTAGCCTGTTACATTACAGTACATAATATATATTTCACTTACCATATAAACAGTGTAAGGTGATATGACTGTCAATGGCGAATGATTTGCAGACCCTGAGCACCACTGACAAATCTCTAATCTTGTAAAATATGTGGTAAGTAGGCTTACTGCTGCCCCATGTGATTGTGAATCTCGAAAGTGAAAATAAAACACAAGCGCGCATTCGAAGGCACGTTTCAAGGCTGTGCATATTAATAACGGGTCCCTGATGACCGCAATTTATATACATTACACTGTGTGCAGAATGATCTGGTCATATTTTTTTCCCAAACACATTTTACCAATTCCAAACCACAACAATCTTAATAACTACTATTAATTTTGTATTTAATTATTTGTAAGTGATAATGTATTTAATTATTTGTCAGGTGTGCATAATTATTAGGCATGTTTTCTTTTACAGATAAAATGAGCCAAAAAAGATATTTAACCCAGATTGAAAAGTCCAAATTATTAAATGCCCACGAGAAGAATGCAATACTAATGCATTACAAGAATTTGCAAAGTTAAGGCTTGACCATTGGACAGCGAAATGCTTGTTGAGTCTGCATGGTCAGAAAAAACAGGTGGAGAAGAAAAGATGCATGTTAACTGCAAAAAAATTAGGAATTAAGGTGAAGAATTAGGTGTGACACCATCAGGAACCGTTTAGTCTCCAGCGCCACCATTTTCCAGAACTGCAACCTACCTGGAGTCTTCAGAAGTACAATGTGTCAGGTTCTCAGAGACTTTGCTTGGTAAAAAATCCTAAAAAAATGCCCCTGACTTAATAAGAATAACAAGCTGAAGTGTTGTGAAATACATGAAGACAGTTTTTTTTTTTTTTTTTTTTTTATATATAGGCTTTATAGACAGATAAGTTGAGAGTGACTCTTGAAGGACAAGCATCACATTCTCTTGTACCTCTGATTCAAGAATTTATCTTCCAAAATCTGGCAGTACATTTTGGGAGTTCATGTTTAGTCTCCTATCCTGAAAAGTCTGACTTGCAGAGATGGACTAAAATGAACTCCCAAAACAAAGGTTCCAGGTAGGTTCACACCTAATTCTTCACCTTAATTCCTAATTTTTTTGCAGTTAACATGCATCTTTTCTTCTCCACCTGTTTTTTCTGACCATGCAGACTCAACAAGCATTTCGCTGTCCAATGGTCAAGCCTTAGCTTTGCAAATTCTTGTAATGCATTAGTATTGCATTCTTCTCATGGGCATTTAATAATTTGGACTTTTCAGTCTGGGTTAAATATCTTTCTTGGCTCATTTTATCTGTAAAAGAAAACATGCCTAATAATTATGCACACCTGAATATAAGGAGTTTTTCACTTCCAGCCTTCGTGGACAATTATATATCACATATAAATGATTAAATACAAAATTAACAGTAGTTATTAAGACTGATGTGGTTTGGAATTGGTAAAATGTGTTCGGAAAAAAAATATGACCAGAATATTAACATGCCTAATAATTCTGCACACCGTGTATAATTACACAACCATACAATTGTGAGAGAAGGCATTGAAATGCATTTTTTCGTCCCATCTAGGGGTTTTGTTGTACATATAATTTCCTCTTCCGATACGATCGGATTCGGGCACGTCCCTAATGGCAAGTGTAAAATGTTTTTTATTAATTAGGTAGTTAATAGTTAATAGGAAACACTGATTTTGATGTCCAAACAATTTGATGGAAAAATTGTGAATCATGATTAAAAATCGAAAAATTGTGATCGATCTTTAATCTAATTGTGACACCAAGAATCAATTTAAATAGAATCGTGAGGTACTGAAAAGATTTCCACCCCTAATAAACACAACAGTTCATTTTGGTTCTCAAATCTGATTGGCTGAGAGGAGTGTGATATTCTAGTGATATCGTAACTCCAACTGTTTCACCGTTTTGTATCACTCCGCTTTGTATTTCTCACAACGAGTGTCATGGTGGACGCCCAAATTCACTATAATTTTACAAATAATACTGTTATGTGTCATGAAATGTAGTTTTAACAGTTTTCAGGTGAGAATGTACTTGTTTAGACTTTAAATATGCAATTTTTTAATAAAGAAAACATCAATTTGAAATTTTGCTTTGATGTTTTCGGAGACGTGAGCTCAGGCGTCAGTGGCCGTTCAGTGCTCAGTCCTACGAAGAGCAGCCTCACTTTGGCCAGATCTTCTGAAATTTGCCACTAACTCTGATGTCTTTATAGTGGTTAAACATGAGATATAATTTGACACACGTTTGGGGTTGGTAGGTGTTTTTGAAAATGTTTTGGAAAAGTCTTTTATGCTAAGCAGTGCTGCATTTATGTGACCAAAAATACAGTAAAAACTGTAATATTGTGAAATATTAAAATTTAAAATAACCATTTTTTTCAAATTGTAATCTTTTTCAAAATGTCATTTATTCCTGTGGTGCAAAGCTACATTTCCTGCAGCGTTACTCAAGTCTTCAGTGTCATATGATCCTTCAGAAATTAATAGTTAAGATTTTCTTCTTCCATTCTTTCATTTCTATCACATATGATTAAATGGATGCATTCTTGTTATTGAAGTAGTAATTAAAAAAAGATAATAGTAGTGTAAATAAGTTATAATTATATTAATTATATAAAAACATACATTAAGTAAATTACATAATTAAAGTAAAAGTATATTATGTGACTGACAGGTGAAAGAGGCAGCTCACAGTGTGGACGCACAGCTGGTGGTTATGGCGTGTGGTTCGTACCGCAGGGGGAAGAGCACATGTGGAGATGTGGACGTTCTCATCACTCACCCTGATGGACAATCGCACAAGGGTGTTTTTAACAAAGTGTTGCACCTCCTCCATCAGAGTGGTATGCTGTTATATCACAGAGAAATGGTTCATATCATTTTTTATTTAATTTCCATTTTGCGTTCATGATGTTATTATTTTCCCATCCAGGTTTCCTGACAGATGACCTTGTTAGCCATGAGGAGAACGGTGAGCAGAAGAAATACATGGGCATCTGCCGGCTTCCAGGCCCTTCACAGCTCTGCAGGCGCCTAGATATCATTGTAGTGCCCTATGCTGAATTTGCATGTTCTCTTCTGTACTTCACTGGCTCCGCCCACTTCAACCGCTCAATGAGGGCATTGGCTAAGACCAAACACATGAGCCTATCAGAGCACTCACTGAACTGTGCTGTGGTTCGGCAGCGTGGTGTGAAGCTGGTGGCGGGAACTCCTTTACACACACCGACGGAAAAGGATGTCTTCGATCAGCTCGGCATACCGTACAGAGAACCGCATGAACGAGACTGGTGACACGGCTAAATACATATTATATTAAATTATATGACTGCAAGCTTTACATGAGAACATCTTATGATTTTAACTATAGGGAATCATGTGGATGTAATCACATTTTTAATGTGGGAGAGCATTATTCACTGTGGGAGTTATTCACTATAGTGATGAATTGTTTAATTTTGATCAAATGGCATCAGGTTTCTTAAACTTTTTATTGGATGTATTCTAATGAAAGAAATGTTATTACCTCATGTATATTACTTAAATTATATAAATTATTAAGGCATCTCATAACTTATTTTAAATTGTTTCTTTTATCTTCAAAACTTGGTAAATATATCAGCTGTTACTTCTGCTTCCAAAAATAAATCTTAAAAAGGGAAATCTTTCACATGCTCATGGAACAGTTTCAAACTCTGCCATATGAACTCATAACACTAAAACACACTCACCTATTTTTTTATTTTCATTCTTACACCAAAAATGTCTGTTTTCAAATTTCAGCATCTGTAGGGTATTTATTGTTTTACCACGTTTAAAACATTTCAGTCAAGAAGATTATTTTTTGTGCTGTAAAAGCTTGAGTTTAAAATTACCATGATTAGCATGTAGTTAGAATGTTGTTAATCATGTTTCAAGCATTATTAGCATGTTCCTAGCATGTTGTTAGCATAATTGGAATGTTACTAACATGATTATCAAGTTAATAGCATGATTCTAGCATGTTAATAGATTGTTAGCATGACTAGCAAGTTACTAACATAATTTTAGCTTGTTGCTAGAATGATCTAACATGTTCTTAACATGATTAGCAAGTTACTTGTATGATTCTAGCATGATTAGCATGTGTATTAACATGTTGACATGATTAACAAATTACTAACATTAGCATGAATTTAGCATGATTAATAACTTACTAACATGTTGATAGCATGATTAACAAGTTACTAGCATGATTCTAGCATGATTAGCAAGTTACTAGCATGATTATCATGTTATTAGAATGTTAGCATGTTTTTAGCATGATTAACAAGTTTTGGCCTGATTAGCAAATTATTAACATGATTAGCATGTTGGCATGATTAGCAAGTTATTAACATGTTAGCATGATTAGCAAGTTACTAGCAGGATTCTAACATGTTGATAAATGTTATTAGCATGTTGTTAACATTATTACCAAGTTACTAGCATGTTGTTAGCATTATTAGCCAATTACTAGCATGATTTTAGCATGTTGCTAGCATGTTAGCATAATTAACAAGTTACTAGCATGATTCTACTATGTTGTTAGGAAGATTAGCAAGTTACTAGCATCTAGTTAGCATGATTAGTAAGTTACTAGCATGATTACCAAGTTACTAGCATATTGTTAGCATGATTAGCAAGTTACTAGCATGATTCTAACATGTTGTTAAATGTTATTAGCATGTTTTTAACATTATTACAAGTTACTAGCATTTTGTTAACATTATTATCAAGTTACTAGCATGATTTTAGCATTATTATCATGTTATTATAATGTTAGCATGTTGTTAGCATGATTTTAGCCTGATTAGCAAATTACTAACATGATTCTAGCATCAATTTATCATGATTAGCATGTTAGCATGATTAGCAAGTTACTAGCATGATTCTACTATGTTGTTAGGATGATTAACAAGTTACTAACATCTAGTTAACATGATTAGTAAGTTACTAGCATGATTACCAAGTTACTAGCATATTGTTAGCATGATTAGCAAGTTACTAGCATGATTCTAGCATGATTATCATGTTATTAGAATGTTAGCATGGTGTTAGCATGATTAACAAGTTATTAGCATGATTTTAGCCTGATTACCAAATTACTAACATGATTCTAGCATCAATTTAACATGATTAGCATGTTAGCATGATTAGCAAGTTACTAGCATGATTCTAGCATGATTATCATGTTATTAGAATGTTAGCATGTTGTTAGCATGATTAACAAGTTATTAGCATGATTTTAGCCTGATTACCAAATTACTAACATGATTCTAGCATCAATTTAACATGATTAGCATGTTAGCATGATTAGCAAGTTACTAGCATGTTAACATGATTAGCAAGTTACTAGCATGATTCTAACATGATTAGCAAATTACTAGCATGTTGCTAGCAGGATTCGAAAATTACTAGCATGATAGATAGATTAGAAATATTGGAGTGGAAGTTTAAATGAGTTTAAATGGATTAGAAATATAGCACATAGAAGGGAATCTTGATGGAGTCTCAAAGGATTCTTGGAGTTTAGATTTTGACAGTTGGAATATGAAAAGTCTTGGTTCATTTGAACATTACTTCAATGGAAGTCTATGGGATTTTTATGATTTTTAATCATCATTTTTAGGAAAACCGTAAGTCGGATCAGTCTGAAAAGATATAGCAACACAAGTCAGAACAGTCTGAACTCTGAAGGTCTCAGGGCTGAGTTTGGTGGTTCTAAGCTTGTAAGCTCTAGGTCTATGACCTAAAAATAAATAAATTAACACAGTATCGCCCCCTTTTGGCGTTTCGATGTTATCCAAAGAAATGGTCAATGAACGTCTCAAAGTGAATCTTTTTCCTAAACTGATTCAAATGAATCGAGTTACTAAGATGATTCAAATCGACTACTGCTTTGTACGCTACCTCGGTGGGTGGATCGGGGCACAATTTGTCCCATCATCACGTTGCGCACATGGCGTAGGATGTGACTGCGCCACACCCAGTTGTGCCTGAACTGCAGTTCGCAGGGACTCGCTTGTGTAATAGTTGGGGGCAACCAGTGGCACGGAGCTCATGCTGCTGCTCCACTGCTGTGCCTCCCCTCATGTCCCAATAACAGCAGAAGGCGGGCGGTGCATGAGCAACGAGAGCGTTTGATGCTTTCGTACGATTTACGTACAATACGTATATTTACAACTCTTGAGCTGTGACCAAAGTCAACACTGAGACATTGTAATGTCCTATCAGCCTGTTTAAAATGGGCTTGTTTTTATATATCGCTGGATCTGCCAACCCCACCGAGGCCACTGTCTATGAGGTGAGAAAAGTCTTACATGTCTTGTTCAACTTGTTCATATGTCATGCCGGTTGTTTGTGTCAAACTTTATTTATACCGTTGGGATTTGGTGCACGCTGCGGGCTCTACCACTTGTTGACTCGCCGACTGAACTTTTTTGCGTCTTTTATCCACAGTTTGTAGCGTATTTTAACAGGTTATGTTCTTAACAGCGGTCAAGTTTCGTTGTATTTCTTTTGCAATCTGATACATCTGTTTGTTACAAGCCTTGCGTGCTAACCAATAGTCTTGCGTCAGGTCACGGAAGTGTAGGTCTGTGTCTCAAATCGTGGTTGGCTGCTTACTAGTCAGCATTTTTTCACATAACATGATGGCCAAAATGCTGTCTAGGTAGGCGACTCCCAAGTATTTGAGACAGTGCCTGAGAGTAAGTATGGGCCAAGTTCAGTAAACAAAAGTGTACAGTGTTAGCAGTGGCTAACAATTCAACTGTTACACATTTTAAAGGGATACATTTAAACTAGAATAAACTAAAACTAGTTATGTTGTGAATATAAATGAGTCAGCATGTGTTTATAATAACTATATATACGTTCAATATAACGGCTGATTCAACAATTGAGTTGAAGCAGTCAATAATCTACCAACGTTAATACGTCTTTCACAAGTATGATGTCTCTCTCTTTTGCAAAGGTCTATAGATTTTGTTATCACTGGTGAAGATAGTGCTCATATCTTTGCTTGTAGTTCAAAGAAGTGAATTCATCATTAAAATGTGCTGAGTGATTTCTTTTTTCCCTGATTGGCGATGAGTTAGTACAAAGTAGGTTTTTGTTCTGTTTTACAGAGCTGGATAAACAGAATATTAATGCTTGAAGGAGAAGTTCACCTCCAGAATGAAAGTTTCCTGATAGTTTACTCACCCCCATGTCATCCAATATGTTCATGTCTTTCTTCAGCTGAAAAGAAATTAAGGTTTTTGAGGAAAACATTCTAGCATTTTTCTCCATATAGTGGACTTCAGTTGGAACCAGTGGGTTGAAATTGCAATTTCAGTGCAGCTCTACACGATCCCAGCCGAGGAATAAGGGTCTTATCTAGTGAAACGATTGAATGATTGTGTATAGAGATACTGGTGTCTTTTCATCGACTGGTCCTGAGGTCCAACTGTCATTTTATTCTTTTTTATTGGATGTAATTGAAGTTCAAAAAGAAATATACAATGCTAGGAAACTTTTAGTGAAAGAGACAGTTGTTCCTAAAGGACATGAGCAGGTTCTGATGATCTTGTTTGTCGATTTGAAGTTCCTATAGGGTTGCTGGGGTCATTGAACTTTTTTTGTCTTTTAAGTTGTGTTCTTTAATTGTCTTTTTACAAGGGTATCATTTGTCATTTGTCAGTGTATAAATGCAAAGTTGAGAAAAAGTGATTGACTGACACATGTCTGGATCTGTGCGGGAGAGAAAATAGTGTGTGAGAGAAAAATACACCAACAAAAAACTTCTTTGTTCTTAAACAAACATCACTTCCACAAGTTGTCTTAATGCATTGTGTTTCTTTCTGAAGCATCAGTGAGCATTTAGCCCTTTTGTAACAGTTGCATATGAGTCCCTCAGTTGTCGTCAGTGTGAAAAGATGGATCTCAAAATTATAGTCATTGTTGGAAAGGGTTCAAATACACAAAAAAGTTGAAAAACCAAAGAATTTGTGGGACCTGAAGGACTTTTATGATGAAAAGCATGCAGTTTAACTGCTCAGGACAAACAAGGGACTCAAGGGAACGACTATCACTAAACAAACAACAACAGATGATGAACACAACAACAACAAAAAAAAAACTATTGTTTTCTCCTGTGGACTATATGTAAATGTCTTTTATGTGAAATATCTTATTCAGGTCAAGAACTAAATTAAAAAACAACATACATTGTGTATGATCCCTCTTATTTTGGTAATGTAACGTTTCCAACAAGTAAAATAACTAACATTCTGCAGATTCTGCAAGGTGTATGTAAACTTTTGACCTCGACTGTAAAAGGGCTTTTTACTATACAGGACTAGTCAGCATTTGGAATTCCTATAAAATCATGTCACAAAACCTGTAAATCACTCACAAGATCATGACAGTACTGAAGTCGATAAACTACAAACTGACTGTAGGTCCATCAGACGACTACATAATCTGAAGATAAACATCACTCATCAGTTGCAAGCTGCAACAGGATTCTACTTAAGAGTGTATTGTGTAATACCGCGTGCTTTTGTGATCAGTTCCTCCCTCTGAATAAGAATTAAAACCACATGTTTACCCATAAGACTGAGTTTTAGCTGACTCAGTGTTAGTATTAATCTCTTATGCTATTTATTAAGATATTTGACATTGCTGAAGAGAATGAAAGCTGGGATTAATATTACACACCGATGGCCAAATCAATCAACTGCTTTAAGTGGCTGTAGCCAGTTCTAGTACAGGATTATCATATAATACCATATCATA
This sequence comes from Labeo rohita, assembly GCF_022985175.1. Taxonomy (NCBI): domain Eukaryota; kingdom Metazoa; phylum Chordata; class Actinopteri; order Cypriniformes; family Cyprinidae; genus Labeo; species Labeo rohita. The sequence continues at coordinate 28,802,198 of NC_066869.1, read as the reverse complement.
TGCTGTCTCTGATACTCCACTTCTCACTAAGACTGTGGAAAACAGTGTTGGCTAGTCAAGTATCGTTATTAGACTGGCCAACATTATCTGCTGCTTTCAGCAGCATCTCATTATAACCTATTAAACTTGAATTAGTTTTCTAATCTAATGTTTTCTAGCACCGAAACCGGATATGGGCAGAATGTCCACAGCTGCAAATAGTTTGTTCAGTCTGTGAACGTCTACATGCGTCCCTCACATGTTGCTCACATGCTTTTGGCCACTGTTGAAAAAATGTAAAACCAAATGGCATTTATTTGAAAAAAAAAAAAAAAAAAAAAAAAAGGTTTACTTCCTTAAGAATTTTTTTAAAATCAATGGAACCTTTCTATGACACAAAAGTTTGTTTTTAAGAGTAAAAAGCCTCTTCATATTAGTTCACACTAAGAAGTGTAATTCTCCCTTTTTTTATTTATGTTTATTTATTTATTTGCAAAAATGGTTCTTCTGTAGCATTACTGTAAAAAAAAAACCCTTTATTTTCAAGAGTGTATGTGGTCACTCTGTGCGCTTAAGACTTCACATTGACTTAAAATGACCTTGACACAATTTGCTTGAAAGTAGTTGCAAAAATAGGCCAGAAAAGCAGAATTCATTCTGAGAAAAGGTCTTGCATCATTTGTTTGCAGATTCCACATGGCTTGATATTGAGTATTTGGTGGAATGTGATTCATTCTGTTTGGCTTAAGTGTCCAAATACTTGTTTTGGGTCGCTGTGTGTTTAATGATATCCAGAAACAGCATGTCCAGTCTCATGGTGCAGAGTCAGCATTGGTTAATTGTGGATGTTTGTGGTTAGTGATAAATAATACACTCAATGTGCTGTGACAGTCCTTGAAAAGAATGTTCTCAAGGAAAAGGCACAGGGTCATGGAGCTACACTTGACCTGTTCAGCAGGACGGAGACATTTCTGGGATTCTATGTCTACTTTGGTCTTGAATCTAGACTTTTAAGGCTTTTATGGTGGACAGCTTGGTAATGACTGTGTTGTGTAAACTGTGTGGCAAAAATTGGCAGCTGTGGATGCTAGAAAGTCTGTCTTAAAACAATATTTCGGCAATGTTTCAGGCATTACGGGAAGACATTTTGGTGCCTGTATATTTTGTATTTCATTTAACAGCCTATGATCTACTTAAATCTGCTGCTTTTACTGATTTTTATACTTGATACATCATTATAATATAAGATGTTAAAATGATGGTCATGTTGATTTAAAGTTGATCAAATTTGTGCCGTCCATAAACAATGTGAACTGACATTCATTAACCAATGTTGCCCACACAGAGGCAAAACATCACATCACTAACTTAACATAATACTGTACATGACACAATACCCTAATATGCATCACTTCAAAACTAAAAACTGTTTACATAAAATGATTTTAATGTCTTAAATATATTTATATATCAATTTATATATGAATGCACCATAAATTCTATGGAATTTAAATGTCAAAAACCGTATTTACAATCAATATTTTTTAATTATGTCTGATATATTTTATAATATAGTTTATGCATTTAACAGGTTTTATGGGATGTGCTTGCCTTACATTATTATCGTTGCATATTAAATGTAAATGTTCCTTTAATCTATGTTTGGCTATTGACATATTTATTCAAATCTGCTAAATCAACAGGCAGTGCAGGACCAGAAAGTACAAACTCTATAGCCTATTAAAAACATAATTCCTAAAATAAATGTTAGTCAAGCAAGTCAGCAAGCAAGTATTGTGCAAGGTATTGTTGTTTGTTACCACAGCAACCGCTTTATGTGTCCAGGTTTCAGCACACTTCTTGTGTATGAAAAGTACCTTTCACAAAATTGGCAAAATTGCAAGAGAAGCTCGATGTATATTGGCAACTATAATTTGTTTTATTTGTTAGTATATAGAGCTGCAAAACGATTAGTCGCAATTAATCGATTAAAAATAAAAGTTTATATTTGCATACTATATGTGTGTACTGTGTATATTTATTATGTATATGTAAATGCACACACATACATGTATATATTAAGGAAAAATGTTATTTTTCTATATGTAAAATATTTATATTTATATATAATATAAATTATATACAAGTGTTTACATACAAATATGTACCATACATACAAATATATTTTTTTAAATGTATAAATGACGTGTACGTGTGTGTAGTTATATACACACAATAAATGTACACAGTAAACACACATATAGTATGCAAACATAAACTTTTATTTTGAATCGATTAATCGTGACTAACCATTTTTTTGCTCTGTTAGGATATTGACATAGCAAAATTATCATATATATATATATATATATAAATATCATATATAATTATCATATATATATAAAAATATCATATATTGCCATATATATGTTATGCCAATTTAATGTTTGTTTGTTTTGTTTTTGTTTTTCTGTTAAAACACTCCCAAACGTTTCGTGTGTGTGTGTGTGTGTGTGTGTGTGTGTGTATATATATATATATATATATATATAAATAATTTTTTTTTATTTTTACATTATACATATATATATATATATATATATATATATATATTATTTTGTATTATTAAATATTTTATTTCATATATTATATGTGTGTATATATATATATATATATATTTCAAGATGTAGTATGACTCTTAGAAACGGTCATGAGTGATTTTAATGTAGTCTTTGACAAAAATATAATATTTTATTATTATTTTTTATGAATTTTTAATTTAGTTTTAGTTTAGTTATTTTAGTACATAATGTTAAGTACATAAACATTTAGCTGAATGATAATGAAAAATGTTACCTTGGAAACTAGATTAAATAAAATAAGTGATTTTGTTTTATATTTTATGATTATTTTATATTTATTATTTCAGTGAACATTTATTTCAAGTAACGAAAGTGACTTTATATATATATATATATATATATATATATATATATAAAAAGTCACTTTCGTTAAAAAAAAAAAAAAATATATATATATATATATATAATATAATATAATATATATATTTTTTAATTGGAGCAGCCCTTTACTTTTTTTTTTTTTTTAACATTTATAGGCAGACTGAACAAAAAAATGAAGGACAATTAGGTATGTTATAGTATCTGAAACATTCAGACAGAACAAAAAAAACACTGTTTTTTGGTTACCTCTTTGTTTTATTTTGAGCTGTCTACTTGCATATTGAGGGAGCATCTCATTATAATGTAGTCCTCCTTACACTCCTCTGCTGCCTGTAATTTTCCGTAGACCAATCCCTGGCCTTTGAGTAAAGTGTGTGTGTGTGTGTGTGCCCCTGTTCCTCTGCTGTGTATCATGACTGTTGTGCTGAAGGGACTTTCACAAGGCTGAAGGACTGAAGGAGTATCATGTCTATACTGCAGCGGGAGACAAGAATGGTAGAGAACTGGATAACCTAACTTTCTTATTTAATCATTAACTGATTCATGAAATGAAACAAACATGCCTTTTTGAAGGTTTCTGCTTGTCTACCTGCAGCCTTTATATTCTTGATGGTAACTGGATGTGCTTAATGTATAACTGGATTTGCTTTACAAAGAGAAAGAAAGCTGATTGAAAAGGTTAAGTAATAGTTAGGTTTTGCTGTGCACAACATCGACAGTGTGACACTATCAAATATGAAATGTTCAGGCAGCTTTTGTTCTTCTAAATTTGGATTTGACATGAAACAAGAGTTTTTGGATTTTGGGGCCAGTGCTTTGTTCACTGACATGATGCTTTTTCTGCAGATCTAACATTTCAAGTTGTGAAAATCATGCAGTGATAATATATTTGTAAAGTAGTATGTTTTTATCTTGAATAATATGTTTATAATGATTTTTTGAAAACAATGATTAAGATGTTTGCATGTATTTAAGGTGTAGGAAAAATATGTTTTTAAACTGTTACAACATTTTTCAAGAATGATATAAAAATGTTCTGATGCAACAAACTAAAAATCATTTAATTTTTCTTCATTTCAGAACATTCTTATTTCTGGTAAAATGTTTGTTGGATTCAGGGTTTTACCTGCCAAATTTGTTGTTTTATTTCACACAGATGATTAACCTATTTACTGTAAAACACAAATTGCACTGAAATATGGCATTGTGTTTTAGAGTGAATAGTTCATCACTGGATTATGCTGCTTAAAATGAGCTAAACTCAGTCATTATGCTATTTGTAAACAGTTGCATGTGCTTTTGTGGTAAAATAATACAGTGACGGTGTAAGATGAAAATACAGTGGTATTGAATAACTATATACTGTGTTCAAAATATATACATTATGCTTAATAATAACATTATTGATATACCATGGTAGGCATAAGGTATAAGTTGTACAAAACATAATATTACCATAATATTTTTTATTTTATTTTTTTTTTTAAAGTTTAATAGTTCACTCAAAAATTAAAATGTATTGACAATTTACACTACCAGTTAAAACAGTTATATATATATATATATATATATATATATATTTTTTTTTTTTTTTTAAATAAGTCTCTTCTGCTCACCAAGCCTGCATTTATTTGATCCAAAGTACAGCAAAAACTATTTGAAATAACTCTTTTCTATTTAAATATATTTTAACATATAATTTGTTCCTGTGATTTCAAAGCTAAATTTTTAGCATCATTACTCCAGTCACATGATCCTTCAGAAATCATTCTAATATTCAGATTTGCTGCTCAAAAAACATATATTATTTTTTTGTATGTTGAAAACAGCTGAGTAGATCAGCATTTATCTGAAACAGAAATCTTATGTAGCATTGCAAATGTCTTTATCATCACTTTTGATAAATTTAAAGCATCCTTTCTAAATAAATGTATTAATTTCTATAATAATAATAATAATAATAATAAACTCCAAGCTTTTGAATGGTATAGTGTTTAATGTTACAAAACTTTTTTATTTCATATAAATGCTGATCTTTGGATCTTTCTATTCATCAAAGAATTCTGACAAAAATGTACTCAACTGTTTTAAATATTGATGATAATAATAATAATAATAATAATAATAATAATAAATGTACCTTGAACAGCAAATCAGCATATTAGAATGATTTCTGAAGGATCATGTGACACTGAAGACTGAAGTAATGATGCTGAAAATGAAGCTTTGATCACAGAAATAAATTATATTTTAAAATATATTCACATAGAAAACAGTTACTTTAAATGTTAAAATTATTTCACAATGTTACCGCTTTTGCTGTATTTTGGATCAAATAAATGCAGGCTTGGTGTAGATAAGTTTGTTTCGAGGTGTAGATAAGTTTTTTCTTCATGGGAACAGATTTGGAGAAGTTTAGCATTACATCACTTGCTCATCAATGGATCCTCTGCAGTGAGAAAGCAATATTACGGATAGAGGACTCGGTTTGAAGTTAAAAACATCTCAATAATTGATTTGTTTTTTACAAACATGTAGCTTTTCAAGATGTTAACTGATGGACTGGAGTGGTGTGAATTACTTGTGGATTATTGTGATGTTTTTAGCAGCTGTTAGGACTTTCATTCGGACAGTACTCATTCACTGCAGAGGATCCAGTGATGAGTAGATGTAATGTTAAATTTCTTTAAATCTGTTTCCATGAAGAAACAAACTCATCTACATCTTGGATGATCTGTGGGTGAGTACACTTAAAGCGAATCTTCATTTTAGGGTGAACTCTTCCTTTAAAATTTGCTGTTTTAGAGATAAATGCTGAATAATCCACAAGACATTTATCTTGTATCCTGTTTTTCTTTTTCTTTCTTTTTTCTTTTTCCTCCAGCAGGTACTTCACTGTGAGGGTGTGAATAATAAAAGCTACGTGTGTGAGACGGGACACTGTTGTGGAGAGTCCCAGTGCTGTAGCTACTACTATGAACTCTGGTGTAAGTACATCAGTGATGATGAAATGAAACTTAAAATTCAGTCAACATGAATCAGATAAATTTCCTGCCATCGAGATGTGGAATTTTGCTGTGCAAGAATTTATGAGACCAAGCCTTAAGAGGCTCAGAATAACTAAACAAAATATAAGCTTTAAGATGCTTGAGCTTCTGTGGAGTAAAAATGGCGATGCTTGCAAATCCTTGACCATTTGTACATTAGCTGGCTTTAGTCTAGAAGGAATTAATCAGTTTAAGTAACAGTATAGAGTACAAAGAAATAATTGGTTGGTTCTTATGCCGGATTATTTCCATGTGGTTTATTTTTTTTCAGGGTTCTGGCTGGTGTGGGCCATCATCTTCATCCTGAGCTGCTGCTGTGTTTGTCATCATCGTCGCACCAAACACAGACTGCAGCAACAACAGCGACAGCATGAGATCAACCTCATTGCCTACAGAGAGGTTCACAACCAAACCTCACTGCCCTTCTACTTCAGTAATGTCATCATTCTTATTTATCCTTCTTTTTTTTGCTACTTTTATTCTTTTAGCAGAATCCCTGCAAAAATGAATTTAAAACATAAAGTAATAATAATAAAATAAAACTGACTTGGGCTAGTTCACTTAAAAATGAAAATTCTGTCATTAATTACTAACTCTCATGTGGTTCCAAACCCATAAGACCTTTGTTCATCTTTGGAACACAAATTAAGATATTTTATTACATTTTAAAGAATATACAGACGATGAACTAAGAGCCAACTAAGCACCACTTGCAGGGTCAGAAAGCTCTCGGATTTCATCAAAAATATCTCATTTAGTTTTCTGAAGATGAATGGTCTTATGGGTTTAGAACCACATAAGGGTGAGTAATTAATGACAGAATTTTGATTTTTTTGGTTTAACTATCCTTTTAACGTTATATATTTACAATATGTAGAAGAAATATTTCATTTGCTAGATAATGTTGATATTGTGAGTGCTTGTGTAGAGTAGCAATCAAATGATTTGTAAAAGTTGGGAGTAAAACATTTAATCTACTTAATTACATAATGTGATTTAATTGAATTAATCACATATTCTCAGTTAATATTAGCTAATGCCAACAGTTAATATTAGTATATCGCTTTATAATTTTTAATATCTCTTTCAAAGCACTTAAGTATGTGTTTGGATTGGGAGTGAAATGTTTTCATCACAATGAAATTTGTATGACAATTTTTTGTAAGGTTTTTAAAAGAATCCTCTTCTGCTTACCATGGTTGCATTTATTTGATCATAATACAGTAAAAACAGTAATATTGTAAAATATTATTACAATTTAAAATAATTGATCTATTTTAATGCTTTTTTTTAAAAATGTGATTTATTCCTGTGATGCAAAGCAGAATTTTTTAGCAGCCATTACTCCAGTCTTCAGTGTCAAATGATCATTCTGATTTTCTGCTCAAGAAACATTTCTTATTTTATCAGTGTTAAAAACATTTATGTTGCTTCATATGTTTTGTGGAAACCATAGGATGTTATAATGAATAGAAAGTTCAAAAGAACAGCACCTGTTTAATATAGTGGTCTTTAGTAACATATCTTTACTGTCACTTTTGACAGCTTATTGTGTCCTTCCTGAAAGAAAGTTTTAAAGAATTAATTCTAAAAAAAGTATTGATTATTTAAAAAAAAAAAAAAAAAAAAAAAAAAAAAAAACAACTTTTGTGAGGCATCCCACAGTTCTCTAAGAACCACTGGACAAATCTAGAAAATGAAAAGTCTAGAAGATTAATAAATAGACACACATTTCAGTGACTAAGGATACACTGTACTATACAGACATACAGACGTTTTAATCTAATCTAGTCAAGATATGTTAGAACAAAAGACCCGTAGTTTACGCTGAAGGCACGTCACATGATGATAACAACATCAGTTGTTCTTTGCTTTGTCATTTATGGCTTTTTTAATTATTTAATCTTAAGATAGTGTCATATAAATGCTTACTTACAATAGTACTTGAAACTGAAGTGTACACAATTCTAAACCTAGCTGAAGATACATTACCTACCCTGTAGAAGAGATATAAAGCTTCACTGGGTTTGATTATAGTGGCTGTAAAATAACTGCTTTTTCTTGGGTTCATGTCTTTTTTCTTTTTTCTTTTTTTTTTTTTAAATGTTGGGTGGGTCTGGGAATGGTTGACCTCCTGATCAGAGACCAGTGTAGATTTGTACTGTACTGTGACCACTAGACCACAGTGAATCTCAGTGAGAGCCATGTGATGTAAGAGTGGATTTTGGTTTGGTGTTTTGCACTGTTGCAGTATAACTCTAAAGCATTGTAACTAAGTGGATTTATATTGTTATTATACATTGATAAATATAGCATTCCTTCTAAATAAAACAAACAAACCACAGTGACCCATTTTTGTGTTCTTATTAAATTATATTGATCAGTCTTCAGCCAAATACTTTAATCAAAATATGTTAATTACATATTTAAAAAATAAAATTATACAAGTGGGTCATTCTGTGTCAACCCAGCCAGAGGTCCCCAGCTCAATTTTTTTATTTTGCAAATGTATTTATTTACTTATTCATTTTTTAAATAACGCTTAGTAAAAGTATGTCGATGAAAGCCAAAATATTAAATGTCATGGATGTATATTTACTGAGTAATTCACTATTTTGTACAGTGGGTTCAAAATGACAATTTTCATGTGGGATTCAGAGCCAAATTACAGGGGGTTAAAATGATTAAGAAAGATTGCAGCGTCATAATGTTATTTTTATGCAGAGATTGGCAAGTCTATTAGTAAAATCTCTTGACTTTAGCAATCTTTGTCGCATTATGTGCCAACAGTGAACTTGCAAATATGGAAAGAGCACTTTTCAAGTTTTTCTCTGAATCTCAGGTGAAAGTTGTCATTTTGACACCACTATACACGTTTATCTTTCTTCAGTAAAAATATTAGCAAAATCAAAAATCTGAAATTTGGTTGATTTAACATGGAATGACCCAGTTTGTATTTCCTAATTATTGGCACAGCCACCCGACCTCACAATCATGATGTAATCTTCATTCAGTCTTTCTCATTTATGTTTTATGTTGTCAAAAACATAGAGAGAACAGATATGTTCGATGTAACAATTTTCCTGGTCTCCCCTAATGCTTAATTTAAAGTTATAAGCACAAAACTAAACATTCTGTGATAAAGTACAGTTTGTTTTGATCAGTCATGGATCAAGGCCAGATCACAAAATCTGATGAATCATGCTGATTGTTGATTTAACGAGCTTATGAACTTAAATTTTGAGTTTTGTGGATTAACAGCCTGTTAAAAATAGTACATATTTAAATAAAAAAAAAAATTGTGCTGTACATTATCTTGTTAAAGTGATATTTCACAGGAAATCTCAATGGTCAAAAAGTTCAAAACTCATCAAAATCAAAGAGTTAAGTTGAAATTGACATCAAATGTTGAAATCATGAAATACTAATTATGAAGTCAAAACTGAGTCTTAGAAGTAGAATTTTTTTTTTAAAAGTCAAAAGTATGACATTTTGTCATTATTATGAGTCAAAAGTATTGCATACTAAATAATTATGTTATAATTACGGTATAAACAATTAAATTTATGATATAATTTGTACAGAAATTTAAACCTGACATGCTGGTATGATTGAGATACTAAGTCAAAATTGACATACTGTACATATTGACATACAAGTCATCATAAAATATCAAGACTATTAGGTACAATAAAGTTAAAAATTATAATATAAATGATCCAAAAAAGTCAAAACTGAAATACTGTCATAATTATGATATGAGTTTAAATTACATGTCATAATTGACAAAGACTCATGTCATAATAATGACTTTTTTTCTTATAATTTTGACTTGAATGACTTCTTATGACATAATTGACTTTTTATCTCATGAATGTCTTTTTTATTTTTCTGTGGCAGAAATGGGCTTTTATTAGAAAGTCAAAGAAAGTCATGCAGGTTTGGCTCTTCAGCCAAAACAAAGTCTTAATTATGAATGCTTCATGTTCTCCCAGCTGTTCTCAGACATTTTCCCACCATTCTTTCTCTTTCAGGATTCCTACCCAACTATCTCCTTCCAGAATATGAGGAGGCGGTGCATCGGCCTGCTACGCCCCCTCCTCCATATAGTGCCTTAAATGTCGGCCCTCCAACCTACACGGGCCCTTTAACCACTGACCAACAGGATGCGCACTGCACACCCAGACAGACCACACCAGTGCCCCCTGCATCTGACACGCTCTCTTCCAGACCCAACCTAGAGGAGATCCACACCTCTAACGGGTACCACCAGAAAGAAGACAGCAAAGGCGAAATCGAGTTAGAGCGGGGCAGATCCGCACAGAGCGCTCTGCCCATAGAGCAACCTACCAGCACGGACAAACAGAACGAGTGCAGGAAGGAGCTGCTCAGGAACGTGGCGATGCCTGACGAGAAAGAGAGGGTTCTGGGCAGGCACCGCAGATTTACGGGGGACTCTGGGATTGAGGTGTGTGTTTGTGGACGAGGCTTGGAGAGCCATGAGCCTAAAGAATTCGAGGGGCTTTTGAGCGAGGAGGACCAAGAGGACGCAGAGGATTTCTGTGAGGAATGTGGTCTTCGTTCTTACGAAGAAGAAAATCAGGGACTTTTGTCCCCAGAAAACAGGCTGGAGCGTGGTGCATCACCTTCACCCCAATCCCAACCTCAACCTGTTTGCCTCTATGTACATACTGTTAATGAACAAGAGGGTCCACAACATAGTAACACAGAATCGTAAAGTTAGTGACATTACTGTGGGGGAAAAAAAATAAATAAAAAGAGTGAGATGGTAAAAAAATAAAAGGAGGACATACATACAGGGAAGCTGCAGTATGCAGTCTTTTGCCGAGTAATCGCACAATATATACATTTGTTTGTAAGTGTGTGATCGAAACAACAAATGCTCTCTGCATTGATTTATGTACAGAGTAGCTCTTTACGCCGTTAAAAAAAAAAGCCCAAAAGTGCACAAGAATGGGCTCTACGTGCTTCTCCAGACAATACATGTGGTGCTAAAATAGACACAGAGTGCATTTAGGCCATGCCCACACCCTCTCCATTGACTTTGTATTGCAGAAAGCTGCCTCCTTGTCTTTTCTGCCTTGTAACAAAAACAGAACAATGCTCAAAAGCTGCTGTGTGACAAGGTGTACAGTACACAAGCTAAAAAACCCAGAACTATGTTTTTATATGTTGTTGACCCCCCCATAAAAAGTGTTTAAGGACACAAATAATTGTAGATGTCAGGGTATTTCACGTTGGGCCATTCAGTTGGGTTTCTCCAACAAAAAGGACACTGACATAGATCAATAAAATATAGTTTCTCAATATATCTCCTCCTCTCAGTTTCACATAGGGTGGTGAAATAATCCTTTGACATGGTTAAAAATAATGAATGTTTCCTGTCGCCAATTATGTTTCCCTCCACTGGGCGTCGTTCTCAGACTAATATGACACGTTGCGCTCTATTTTGGTGTCCTTAAACACATGTTTTTGTTTTGTTTTTTTTTAGCTTGTTTATTGTACACCTTGTCACATAGCAGCTTTTAGAGATTGTTCTGTTTTTTGTTATAAATCAGAAATGACAAAGAGGCAACTTCCCAAAATACAGAGTCAATGGAGAGAGTTAGATTGTCGCGTGACAATTTTGACAATTATGACGCGCCGCTCTGTCTCTATGGTGCGTTCAGGTACACCTGGGAGATTCATATTTATGAGTTGAGTCACCGTAGTTATGACATTAGATGCGTCAACGAAAGATGCGTCATACCTTTTCTACCAACAACAACAACAAAAAAAAAAAAACCACAAAATGATGAAAAAAGAATGCACATAAGGTGTGTTTTTAGCTTTTTAAAATATTTTTTATTTAATTTAAGATGTAGGGCTGGAAAAATAAATCGATGCATCGCAAATCGACAAGTAATTCTGCATCGATTCTGAGATTTTCCGAATGCAATAATACTGTGCTCGCTTCCAATTCCTTACGCACATTTGAACATAAAATAATCATTCATAATGTTCAAAAAGGTTGAAGTGAATTACAACCCTGATAGCATGCATACATCACAGAGACGTCTATTTGATGTCTGCATTTACATCTGGAACAAAAACAGACTTTTTAGAGCTTTTGCTCATCTGCAATATGTCTGTAGAATTAGATGTTTTTAAGGTGTTTATGATTTAGAATTTATGTAAAACTGACACCTTACAGACATCTGCCAGATGTTTGTACACAGCAGATGCTTTCCAGTTCAAGGGATCTTTAACAGACATTTTTGTGCTATCTGGGAAGGGTGTTCACAGTGGGCTGTCTGATAGCACACATACATCATGCATACATCTTTAAGATGTTTATGATTTGGAATGCATGTAAAACTGACACCTTACAGATGTCTGTCAGATGTTTGTACACAGTAGATGCTTTCCAGATCAAGTGATCTTTAACAGACATCTTGCAGACGTACCTGTGTGTTACATTAAATCTCGCCTCATAAAAACATTAGCCTCCCTGATAGCACACATACATCACAGAGACGTCTATTTGACGTCTACATTTACATCTGGAAGACGTATTTTTTAGTGTTTGCTCATCTGCAATACATCTATAAGACGTTTCCTATCAGATGTCAAATAGACGTCTATTTAAGATGTTTTAGAATTGGAGACGTATGTGTGCTATCTGGGGTTCTTCAGTGCTCTTCTTTGTGCACATTTGAGTGTATGGTTAGAAACTAGAATAAAGCGCCATCTACTGTTAAAAAGTAAGCTCAAAATCGATTCCATAGAGAATCACAATGCATTTGGAAAATCAAAGAATCCATTCACAACTCGTGATGTATTGATTTATTGTCACAGCACTATTAAGGAGGTGCTGTAAATTGAATCATAGTCTGTCATAATTGTACAACACTTTTGTTCATGCAACATAGCTAGTTTTATTGTAAAAAAAATATGAAAACAAATATACAGTTAATATGTCTGCAACTTGGAATCTCCATATGGAATATCCATAGTTTCCTTTCTCCATAATTTTGACTTTCACACACATTCAACTTGTAAATACAATCTTTACGACAAGACTTTTTTTTATGCACCATAAGATATCCACCAGGTGTGCCCACATTTGCTCTGCTAAATTTGGTGGGTGAATTCATTTCAGTTCATTTGCAATCCATCTGAATGGGTAGATTTTACTCATGTTCAAGTTGTTAATGCAAATTTGTTGCATTCACCAACGGAAAGCTGCTCGGTATGAAATTGCCTTCTGTGTAAGCAGTGCTTCATGCATCGCTACACTATTGAGAATGGACCTTTTTTACCTTCGAAATCTCGCTGAAATTACTAATGTGACCAGACTTTAACTGTGCAGTCTTAGAACTGAGATTCTAAATATGTAAACACTGGTGTGCTAAACTCTCAGTGTCTCAGGACAGTCAGAGAGTAATCTAAAAACTGACTGAACACCAAAAACAGACCATGTGCTTTTAATATCCATGTTGACTTTTCCTCTTGAAGCGGGACAAATCTTATTGGTGTGTATTAAGTTTTTGTTTTGCACAATCACATTCTTCTGAATGAATCATTTTCATGATAATTCATTTCAAATACAAAGTATTTACATTTTCTTAATTCATATTTTGTCTGTTTATATTGTCTCTTTGGCTGTTGTATGCTCTGATTAATTATTCATGCGTATTTGGTATTCAGAGCCAAAGTTTTAAAGCCAAATTAAAGGCGATACATATGACATGGGACAGATGTTAGAATTAGGCTTGAAGCTTATAAATGCTGTGTTATTACTACTAACAGATTTGATTGCATGCAAACACTACATAATGTATATTCCTTTGAACGTGTAGGGATTGAAGCCTTGCCAAAGGGAGGTGTCTTTAGTACACAAGCATTTACTGCTTAAAGTCAGTTCTTCTAGGTGCTTCGCCATTGATATAAGCTGCCAAGTAAAATAATCATTCAAGTGAACTCCAAAGATGTTTTCGAAATGATAATATGCACATAATTCTATGTGTAAAGCTTGATGAACTTAATGTTAGATGACACATGGGTACAGATCTGATTAAGCTGTATGATGGTAACATTATTTTTCAAGTGCCTATATATATATATATAAATAATTTGTGCACTGTTACAACCAGTTTCACATGCCAGTTGTCCAGTATCATGAACATTATCCTCATAGAATACATAGTTTTATACTATAAGCTGTGTGTTTGATTTTCAGATCACATGCTTTTCAAAGTGCCTCTTACATGCAAGCTAATGCATGTAATTATATGTAATTACCAAATGATTTATTTTTGTATTTCTGCACCAAAGTAGCTTCAGTTTCAAGTTCCTCCATGATCACTGAAGCACTCCATGTTAACACATTAATTTATTTCACTGCCCTAATGAATGTTATTAGTAAAGAGATTTGCTGCTCTTACTGGTGTCTCTGTGATGACAATCTATTAACATTAGAGCTAACTTGGAGACATATGCTTATGAATCAATCTCTGTCTCTGATATAATAACAAGCTGCTGATTTTCAAAGTCTTAAATGCTCACAGACTTAAAATATGATGTCACATTGTACAGCCTGCAGCTGTTTTGTCTAAATAGCAATAATCTATGTAATGATATGAGTTCTTGCAGTTCATATTTTTATCTGTTATCTTGTGTTATGCAAAAAACCTAATCGTTACACTGTCCATTAAACGCTAATCAAAACAACACGTGTAAGTGTTTTCTGTTCGTTGTGTTTTAATAGAGTTACGAATTCGGATTCATTCTAGTGAATCGAATCTTTGAGTCAGTTCACTAACGAGATCCACTCAGTGAACGGGTTTAAAGATTCCAGTGCCTTATGTTAGTGAGTATAAACAAAGTTAAGAGGAAGTTAAATCTAAATATATCTAATTATTTATTAAACTGCTTGTCTATTTTTCTACTTAAGAAAAAAAAAAAAACATTTGACAGCATGTTTATTTATTTTTACATCACTAATTGTACCCTTTTTTTGTTTTAAATCAACACCACCTCTCGTTCAGTACGTCAGCAGACCCTTGGTTCAAGAAAGATATGTCACAGTACATTTAGTTTGTTTACAAAGATGATGTCATATTTCAGTTAGTTCACAAACGAGATGAATCGTTCAGTCAGTGTTACTTCGACTCTAGGTCAAGTTCAAAACATTGATTCGTTTAGTGAAAAGCGCATTTGTTCTTCAGATGGTCCAACTACTAATTAAATATTTCAAAACTCACTCGAATGCCACTTTCTCGCGGTATTTGAAATCAGGAACACGAACGAAACATGATTTATGCTTCGTGTCTTTATCTTGCCTTCGAACGCTATGACAACTCAAAAGCAGATATTAGTACCATGCTAAATAAAAGCGACAATCTCAGAGTCGCAGCTGTATTAAACATAGTACTATTCTTTATTACACTATATCTTATCAATCATTTACTGCAGTACTTTATGCAGAATCATCATGATGACAGTTCATCCTGCAGTATTTATATGAGCTCTGTGGGCTGCAGCATATTGCTCACTGATTAGCTGAACTTGTCAAGCTACGGAAGTCGAGAAAGGCTAAAACACATAACGTTACTCGTTCAACGTTTAATCATGGCAGACGCTAGGTAAAACTTTTTATGTTGCTTATTATTCGAATATTTGACCTGCAGTATGATTCAAGATGGCAAAGTAACCGAGCTTTCATTTTGTAATAACAAAAGGATCATTATGTTACCGAGCTACTGGAGTCGCCCATCATAGGCTAACGTTATTCTGTACAAAACAAAGTCAAGTGTTCCCAGTAACGTGACAATTTCTGTTTAATTATTTTTCACAGTAACAAGGCTGGTGGAAGTGTCTACAATGACGTGAAGGTATGCTTTTTCCAGACTTTTTAAAAATGTAACTGTGTAGACTGTTAAGGGCTTTATGACTTAAAGTAATCTTGTATAACAAAACGAAAGTAACGTTGCTTGTTATTTTCTACATCTCACATCGCAGACAGTACACCTAGTCACCATTATAACATTAATATTTTGATTGCTGGATTGTGTTGGACACGTTTAATGCTCACAGTGTTGCAATAATGAATCTTTAATATAGGAATACTATGGAAAGACGCTGAAGAAGACATCTGACCTGAAAAGCAATGCCTGTGTTCCGTCTGGCAAGCCTATCCCTGCATACGTGAAAAAAGTGATAGCTGAGATCCATCCGGATGTCATTGCAAAGTGAGATTTGCTTTGATAAATGTTTTGATGATTTAGTTAATGCATACATACATGTCTCTGAGTACAACTCGGATATAATCAAATATATAACCAATATGGAACATGATGACCTTAATATACCCACAAACCATACACAAACCAAGCCCACTTGCAGTTTTAACTACAGTATTAGCATAGAAAGAAAGACAAGTTATGTATTGAATTTATTTACTTGGTATTTATTTAAAGAAGAGAGAGAATGGTTTTACTCTTATTCTCATCCATGCTGATTTTACTTAAAATAATAATAATAATAATAAATAAATAAAAGAAAAATAAACTATAATAAACAGTAATGTTTTTTTGGTTTTCTGTTGTAATATACAGTGCACTGCAAAAGTATTCATACCCCATATCATTTTTTTAAAAAAATCATTTTGTTATGTTGCTGCCTTTTATTAAACTGTTTTAATTATTTAGTTTCTCCACATCAGTTTTTACTCCATACACCATAATGGCAAAGCAGAACTGGTGTTTCTGGAACACTTGAAAATGAGCTCAGGAGCATTTATATTGCTTGTAGATGTTACTGCACTTCGAGTGAAGTTAACCTGTGGCAAATTCAGTTGAATGGGTATGATTTGGAAAGGCGCACACATCTTAATACAAGGTCTTATAGGTGAAAATGCATATCAGACCAAAACCCAAGCCCTGAGGTCCAAAAAAAAAAAAAAAAAAAAATGCTTGTAGAGCTCAGAAACAGTACTGCATCAAAGCCACACATCTGGAGAAGAATTCAGAAAAATTATGCTGCATTGTAGGTTCACAAATGCATGTAGTCTCCATTACTCTTAATGAGGGAAGACTGAAACAACCAGAACTCTTCCTAGAGTTTGCCTCCTGGCCAAGCTGAGCATTTGATGGAGAACGGTTTTGGTTAAAGTGGTGACCAAGAACCTGATGGTCACTCCAGCTGAGCTCCATAATCATATGTGGACATAGGAGAAACCTAGTGGAGATAGGAAAAACCTACAGAAGGACAAACATCACTGCAACACTCCACCAATCTGGGCTTTATATCGGTGTGGAAAGGCTCAATCCTCTCCTCAGTGAAGACACATGAAAACACTTTTGGAAAATTGGAAAAAATCAGCTAAACGATCCTCAGATTGTGAGAAACAAGATTCTCTGGTCGGATGAACCTCAGTTCCTAGCATCATATTTTGAGGAAACCAGGCACTGCTCATCACCTGCACAGTACCATCCCAAAAGTAAAGTGTGCTGGTAGCAGCCTCATGTTGTGGGGCTGTTTTTCAGAGGCAGTGACTGTAGGACTAGTCAGAGTAGAAGGAAAGTCAATCAGTACACCAAAATATTGAGATAGCTTTAATGAAAACCCAGTCCAGGGCATTCAGAACCTGGGCAGAAGGTTCACCTTCCAACAGGACAGTGACCCTAAGCACACAGCAAGAGTGGCTTATAGACAACTCTGTGAATGTCCGTGAGTTGCCCAGCCCAAGGCTTGAAACCAATCAAACATTTCTGGAAAAACCTGAAAATGTGCGTATCTCCCTCGGTCTCCCTCTTGAAGCCAACACGGAAGACTGAGCTGCAAAAGGGAGTCAATCCCATAGACTCCCCATTTTAATATGCCCAACTTTACAGCTGAAAAAAATATGTTTACAGCCTGGAACAAAAAGTGGTTTTGGTCTGTATAGCTAATTTTGCCCTTCATGTCAGTGAATTTTTTTTATAACTTATTTGTTTAAATTAAATTAAGCCTAGTTCAAAGTTCTGCATAATTTAGGGCATGGCCACTTGAGTGACTGGAGGATTGCCACTGCTGTCACCACCGTCACGCTAGGTGGGCATGGTTTCATCAACCAGTTCCACCCACGTCCCACCTCTTTGCCCATTTTCGATTATCCGGGAGTGACGTGCAGTGACGCGATTTCAAGATGGCGACGGCTGGATCCCGCCCACTAAGAGCTTCGGAAATGCTCTTCAGAAACCTATGGGTGACGTCACATAGGTTGATTTTACAGTCTATGGTATGCCCCCATCTAACCTGTTGGCTAGTTAAGAGGTAAAGAGTTGAGGAGAAGAAGAATGGCTGATAATTGCCAAATGCCGATGTGCAAAGCTTGTTGCATCATAACCAAAGAGACTTGAGGCTGTAAAGGTGCATCAGCTAATTACTGAGTTAAGGGTATGAATACTTATGCAGTGTACTGATTTCAGTTTTTTTTTTTTTTTTTTTTTAATAATTTTACAAAGTTGTGATAAATCTGTTTTTGCTTTGTCATTATGGTGTATGGAGTGTAGACTGATGTGAGAAGAAAAATAATTTAAATCAGTTTAAAGTAACATAAGGCAGCAACAAAACGTGAAAAAAATGAATGGGTGTGAATACTTTTACAAGCCACTGTACTGTAAAATGTGATTTATTCCTGTGATGCAAAGCTGAATTTTTAACAGCCGTTACTCCAGTCTTCTCTTTTTTTCTGCTCAAGAAACATTTATTGTTATCAATGTTGAAAACTGCTATTTTGCTGGTTAATATTTTTGTGGAAACTGTAATACACTTTTATCTGTAATCTTTGATGATTAGAAAGTTCAAAAACAACATTTATTTGATTGACAAATATTTTACAACATTCTAAATGTCACTTACTGTCACTTTTGATCAATTTAATGAATCCTTTATGAATAAAAGTACTAATTTCTTTGAAAAGAAAAAAAAAAAAATCTTTACATATATCTATACATACATACATACATACATACTAATATTGCTATTAAATAAAGTTCTTCCTAAACACCTACTTTATTGGAAAGCTATTAATCTATTGATTTTAGTGTGCTTAATAGAGTTACTTTTGCTGATAATATATAATAATAATATATTTAAAAATGTAACCAATGATATAATGAATATAAGATGATAAGATGATTGAAAAGCTCACTTTTAGATATTTTTAAAAATACAACTGATACTTAGACTTTGTCTAATTACAGTTCTATTGCATTTTTTCTGATGATACTTCCTAAATATTTTGACATTTAAAATTATGTTTTATGTATTGCCTTTCATTATGTTTCAGTACAGACCTCTTGGTGTTATAACTTGTGTTCCTCCTCTCAGGTACTATGGCTGTGGTCTGGTGGTCCCTGAGTGTCTGGAGGGCAGCAGGGTGCTTGATCTTGGCTGTGGGAGCGGACGGGACTGCTACATGCTCAGCCAGCTTGTAGGAGAGAAGGGACATGTCACAGGCATCGACATGACTGAAGATCAGGTAAAATCCTTTAAGATTTTAAATAACAATTTAATGCTGTAATATAGGCTTTTGCTACTAGTTAATATACAGGTGCATCTCAATGAATTAGAAAGTCGTGGAAAAGTTCATTTATTTCAGTAATTCAACTCAAATTGTGAAACTTGTGTATTAAATAAATTCAGTGCACACAGACAGAAGTAGTTTTATTGGTCTAATTTGTTGAGATAGTGAATTGGTGGGTTTTTGTTAAGTGTGAGCCTAAATCATCACAATTAAAAGAACCAAAGACTTAAACTACTTCAGTCTGTGTGCACTGAATTTGTTTAATACAAGAGTTTCACAATTTGAGTGAAATTACTGAAATAAATGAACTGATTCTGATTTATTGAGATACACCTGTATATGGCAGTTTGTTGTTTAGTTCTCTCCAAGCAGATTATGAGATTAATAGCAATTAAATATTGTAAAGGATTGACAGAGCTAATAAATGTATGTTTTTCCATTACTATCCTAAATGCATTTGACGTAATGACAAAAACAGTGTGTGAACTACACAGATGTCTTTGTTTTACAGCTTGAGGTGGCTAGGAAATACATCGACTACCACATGCAAAAATTTGGCTATAAAAAGCCAAATGTGAACTTTGTTCAAGGCTACATTGAGGCCTTGGCAGAAGCAGGTCTGGAGGAGAAATCATATGATATCATCATGTAAGTTTTCACAGTTTCAAAATAGCAGTCTGTTGATGAAGAAAAATTACTTTGAAATTCTTAGCTGACAAGAAACTGATACTTTTTAGCATAACTAAGCAATTAATTGGCCGTTTTTGTGCTCTTGTTTCAAAAGATCAAACTGTGTGGTGAACCTGTCACCAGATAAAGCCAGCGTACTGAGGGAGGCTTACCGTGTGCTGAAGGTACCTTGATTTTATGCAGAATTCAGTTTAATTTTTTATATTTTAGCTCTGAATTTTGATTCGGTTTGTGTTTAGGATGGAGGGGAGTTGTACTTTAGTGATGTTTACAGTGATGCTAGAATCTCTGAAGACCTCAAGGCTAACAAAGTGTTATGGGGTAAGAAAGAACATAACTTTTGTCAAAATTAGCATTTTTTTTTCTTTCTTTCATTCAAAAATAACTTACTCACCCCCTTGTCATCCAGGATGTTCATGTCTTTCTGTCTTCAGTCGTGAAGAAATTATGGAAACCATTTGAGGAAAGCATTTCAGGATTTTTCTCCATATAATGAGATTCACTGGTGCCCCGATTTTGAACTTCCAATTTCCAAAATGTAGTTTAAATGCAGCTTCAAAGGGCTCTAAACCCAGCCGAGGTCCCAGCCAAGGAAGAAAAGTTTTATCTAGTGAAACGATCGGTCATTTTTTTTTAGGGAAATAAAATTTTGTATACTTTTTAAGCACAAAAGCTTGTGTAGCACAGGCTCTGGGATGCGCGTTTACAATGCTACGTACTACTGAATTACGTTGAAAGGTCACGCTGAATGTAGGCGGAACTACAGACCCAGTGTTTAAAAAGCGAACGCGCAAAGACTAAGAAAGTGCAAGTAAGTCAAACGCTGTCTACAAACAAAAAGGTACAACGATGTCCTCCTCTCAAGTTGTAGGAGAAAATAAGATGGAGTTTTTCACCATACTCAGTACACAGACAATGAACTTGCATGTGATTCGTAGTAGTGATGGGAAGTTCGGATCATTTTACCGACTTGGACCATTGAGTCTCGTTCAGCACAATGAACAATTTTTTTTTCCAAGTCATTTCATTCATTTTAGCAAAATATAATTAAAATGTTACGTGTAACACATCTACTGCTTACACAAACGTTGATCACACTACAAACAAGACAAAACCGTAATGCTATAAGAAAAGATTAATTCATTGTTTACCCGGGTCTTTAGTCTATGATGAACGAAACAGGTGAACTAATTCCAGTACAGAACCTAATAGGATGTTGCGCATGAATAAATCCCCCACCCAACCCCCCCCAAATCACATTAAAGATTCATTCGAAATGAAAGAATCGTTCAAAAAACACCCATGGACGTGCATCCCAGAGCCTGTGCTACATGAGCTTTTGTGCTTAAAACGTATACAAAATTTTTTTTTTTCAAAAAAAAAAAAAAAAGACACATCGTTCCTTGAATGGGATCGATTAGAGCCCTTTGAAGCCGCATTTAAACTACATTTTGGAAGTTCAAAATCGGGGAACCAATGAAGTCTATTATATGGAGAAAAATCCTGAAATGCTTTCCTTAAAAACCATAATTTCTTACTGAAGACGGAAAGACATGAACATCTTGGATGACAACGGGGTGAGTACATTATTTGTAAACTGTTGATCTAGAAGAGGACTTCTCCTTTAAAGCTTTAAAAGGTCTTAAATTGGAGCAGAAAGTCTTAAATTCAGAAAGTTATAGCACTGTATGTATTGCTAATATTGAATTAAATCTTCCTTGGCGTTTTTGTCCTGTTTTCCAATACAAATATCTAAACATCTTTAAATAAAATACATTTACTGGCTAAATGAAGATATGAAGTCTTGTTTTCTGAGGAACTGGACAAAATGAAGTGAGTTTATACCTTGATTTATTTATTTTGATTTAATCATCTTTAAACATTTGCATTGGAAAATGAGACAATAACACTGAGAAAGAACTTTTTATTATTTCCATACTCTAGTAGCTTAGAGCAGAGGTATTCCAGCCCTGAGCTTAAACTTTTTATTTGTTTGTTTGTTTTCTGTAAAACAAATAAAAAGTAATGGACATCTATAGGAAACTTGTATTTAAAAACTTATAACAGCTAATACACCTCATTGTATTATTCCTTTCATTTTCTTTATTTGGTCTTAAATTTAACATCATATTACCTGCAGAAACCCTGCTTTCTAAATGTTGCAAGCTGCAGTTTAACTTTACTTGTGCCACTGTGTTCAATGTCACATTTGATAAAATGACACTGATACAGATGTCTTTGCATGTATTGATCAGGTGAATGCCTCAGTGGAGCATTGTGTTGGGAAGACCTGATACGACTGGCTGAAGAGGTTGGATTCTGTAAACCCAGACTGGTTACTGCTAGTATCATCACTGTGGGCAACAAGGAACTAGAGAAACTGCTTGGTGAGATTTTTGTGTTAAAATATGCCACCTTGTAATGGTAAGCAAAAAATATTTAGCACCAGACTGTATTGAACTAACTCTACTTCTGTCAGGACCACTATCATCAAAATGATTGACATTTAGCATACAGTTTGGATTAGCGGTATGGTTCTGTTCTGGGTAAAAACTCTCTGCCCATCCACGCAACCTGTCATGAATGAGCAGGGAGAGCAGCAATAACACCCTTAGGGTAAACAGAACATAACAAAATGCAGATATCATTAGTGTTCTTAATGATATTTTAGTGTAACAACATTATTCAAGATAAAAGGAGTCTGATTGAACGAGGAAGATCAGAAAGCCAAGTCCTGACTGTGGCGAAAGGAGGAGTTGGGGATGGAGGAGGGTACTTCGCTTCTGAGCAAGTGACAAACCTGCTGAATAATACTGAATAGACCTTATACTGAATTACAATGAGGGGTGCACATAAGTGGTCCGCAGGCCAGCATGCATGACCAAAATAAGAAATGCACTGTGAAAATAAGTTCAGAGCGCGCATTTGCGTGCCGACATGGTTGACAGCTGTTAATACATGATTACCAGTTAGATTAACAAACTGTAATACTGTATAAGATTTATATTTTAAACTCAAAGCATAATTCTAGGTTATTTGCTGCTATTTTCATTTCACTTTATTCACAAATTCTCGATCGGAAATGTTAAACCCAGGAGTATGCTTACCAGGGTTCCCACGGGTCCTTGAAATCCTTGAAAGTTACTCACCCCCTTGTCATCTGAAAAAACAATTTCAAGGCTCTGTAAAGTTTTTGTGGAAATAACCATACATAGATACAGGTCCTTGAAAGTGCTTGAATTTATTTTGTGGAAGAAGTTTTCTGGAAAAAATCCACATTATTCCCTCCAGTCTGCTAATGTGTTATTTCACCAACACGTCGTGCCCTATGAATACCAGCCTGCTTGATTTACTTTAGTTAGGGTGACCAAACATCCTTTTTTTCCCCAGACATGTCCTCTTTTGGACCTAAAAAAAAATGCGTCTGGCTGGATTTCTAAATCGCCCTTTTACGTTCTACAGTCCCCACTGATTGTGTGCGTTTTTGTAGTAAAGCCCTACACGGGACTGTTTTCTTTATCCCGCTCCCGTTGAATTATCCGCTATTACCGTCGGTTCACGCAATCATCCTAATATTGAATATAATTTTCACGCTTCAAGGAGACGCTATCGTATGCAGAATATTTAAATCTCTTTTGAATGAGCGGCTATTAATTTTTACACTTAATTTTGCAATTACATGCACTCTGTATAAAGAAAACACATTTTACAAGTCCAGATATGAGCACATTATCTGCTGAGCAGCAAATCCTCCAGCATGATTTGTCAGTCATCTCTCCTTACTCTTGTCCTGACCCATGATCAGTTAAATCTGATTCCTGCAGCTTGTGTTGGATGCAGGGTTGCTAAATCCGCATTTTTTGCATGGAATTGGGCTGATTTTAAACTATTGGGAATGATTGATTTTCTCCTGTGGGTTAAATGTTTGAAATATTGCATAAAATACATTTAATTGAAATGCTTGTATTGAAACATTTTGCATTCTATCTGTGCTAAAACTGTGCAAGATGTTAAGTTTTGAGATGGCCACCGGTAGGAGGCCTTTTAGCTGTGTTTATGATCCATCTGCACAAGAGTGACTGTAAAATATACATTTTAGGTATGGAAATAAAATATTTTGAGCTTTGATATAGGATATGGTCATTGCGCTATTTTGGGGGCTTTTTAATTAAAATTACAAAGAATGGCTTGCCACACAATCAAAGGACCATCACTTGGCCAGGTGCAGAGCTGAATATTTTTCAGTTTTATGCAAAACAGAAATGCGACAAATAGAATATCAAATCTCTGTCTTGTGGACTAAAATAAATGCAAAAAAAAAAAAAATGCTTTTTTGCATATTTGTTTTTGTATCTTGCAAGGGAACACAATGTAACCTTGTTCTCACTTGAAATGTGTTCCCACATTAAGTCCTTGAATTTGAGGGTTTTGGAAATTTCTTGAAAGGTCTTTGAATTTGAAGTTAACCAAGGTGTGGGAACCCTGACTTACTTGCTGGCCAGCCACCAAAATAAAAGCTTGCTAATGTAAGGTTTGAAAATGATGAAAATTCATATAAAAAAGTAAATATTTTCATTTTATTTTTAGGATTACTATAAAATGATTGTATTTTTTATCTAATACTCCATTTTTATTGTAAAATATAGTAATCGTGTTACCACACTTTATTATTTTATTAAAAACAACTAGATAAAGTCCAATGATACAATGGGTCACACTATGTGCAGTATGAGGACCAAACCAAATCTCCTGGTACTCTTATGAGAACCAGGCTAAAAAACCTATGTGCACCTCTGATTATAATAGAATAATACTGAAGTGACCTGCCAGAACTAAGGCTATACGCTTGATTTGTTTCTATTTGCTGCAAACAAAGAGGGGGTTTCTCCTAGTGTTGAGCTATATGCTCAATTTTCATATCGTCAGCCTGTGAGATCGTCAGTACACAATATTATCGCGCTAATTTATTTAATTATTTACTTTGCCGGAAAGTGAACCAACTCCATCATAAGGCTGAAAGCAGCCTAATGTTTTTTTTTGTGTTTAACATGATAACAATACTAATGCTTACATTTCCTTATTTGTTCAAAAAGCAGCTACAGAAAAGGAGCAAAAAACATTCGTGGGCCGTGCCCCCCTTTTCCATCCTCTCCCCTCCTTGCTGAAGGTGATCGATTTCGAAAGTGAAAGTGAAACCGAAAAACAGCGTGCGTAAGAAAGCGATTGCACGACGATATTATGCTGTCGTCTGTCGGCACAACTATAGTTTCTCCTCTAAAAGTTTTGTTGCTGGTGGAGCAAAAATTACCAGATGTTTTTGTTTTTTTGTTTTTTTCTGAGTTGCCAGTGTTAACAATATTATTAGTGTATTTATTAGTATAATTAAAGGTTCATCCAGAAATGAAATTTGTTTCTAAACCAATATAAATTTCTTTCCTCTGCTGAACACAAAGGATATTTTAATAGTGTTGGTAACCAAACGGTTTTAGTGATCGCTGGCTTGCACTAGGGATGTGACAAAATCTGGTGGCACAAGATCTCGTTACGATATCCTCGCAAAACATTTTGCAGTGTTTACATTAGAGCTGCACGATTCATCCTTAAAATATTGAGATCTGGATTCGAACACCTAGGTGGTCTTATTCCTGAATGACAACGATTTAGCTATGTCTCTTAAGACTGTTTCACATCGCGAGTGTCAGTGGAGCGTGAGAAGCACGTTTTGTCGCTGCCCATGTTAATGAATCAAAAGGGTTGAGGTAAATGTGAAAGAAAGAGAGTCTTTTCAACCACATTATAATCATTATTTCTGTGTTACAGACATTTAAATAGTAGAAGTACTGGGATAAAAGCTTATAGTTTGTCTACAGTAGCGATCAAAACGAAAGTATCTTAACACTTGTATGTATTGTAACGCTTATCCTCTTCCGCCAGGAGGTGGCGACAACTGCCCGTTTTAAAAAAGTATGTCATTGAATCATTCATTTAGGAGATTCCAATAGTGAAACATATCTTTTTTGTTTTGTTTAAATGAATGTATGTTTTTAAAAGCAATGAACAGTTTGTCAGAACCACTAGTAAATTGTTATTTTGTTTTCTAATTTTTTTCTCCAGTATCGTGAGAGAATCATGGTCTTTAATTTTAATAAAAACAACTGGGATTCTCAATTTATCCAGAATCGTGAAGCTCTAGTTTAAATGTTAATCCATATAATTCATTAAAATGGAAGTTTAATTCCATAAAGTTCAAAATGCACCTACGTTTTTTTGCATTTTGTCTTTTTCAGTTGAATAAAAGACTATTTTCCCTATATATTTCATCATTGAGGATTTCTTAAGAAAAGTTTAAAAATCTCGTCTCGTCTCATTCTCGTGAACCCAGTCTCGTGTCTCGTCTCATGGGATAAGTGTCTCGTCACACCCCTAGCTCGCACTATACAAAAAAAAAAAAAAAAAAAAAAACAGGAAGAAAGAAAGAAAGAAACAATAACATTTCTTAAAATATCATATTTTGTGTTCTGTGGAAGAATGACATTGGAATGATATGAGAAAAAAAACACACTGATGACACACTGGCTAAACATAGTCTAGCAACACTCTTGTTCTGATGTTGGTTAAGTCAGTGGTCTGGAGGAAATTACTACTCTTATACCACAGTTACCCCAAATTAACCACATGTGGGTTTTTGTACCAAAAAAAAATTCTTGTGTGTAGAACTACTGAGTTTCTGCCACCAAAAAAAAGCCCAAGCTCCATTGATAATTTGAAAGTTGTTCCTAGTTTGGAAATTCTTTACCATTCTGAAACTGTATTTTAAAGAAAAAAAGGGAAAGAAGAAAAAACAAAACAAAACAAAAACATGCACTGATCATTTTGGAGGAACTGCACTAAAACTGAAATTTGTTTTTAAATTTTATCAGTGCATAATGCATCGTAAAGATTAATGATTTCTTGCTTTTATTATTATTATTTTTTTTTAAGTCTGTGTAAAGGCAATTCAGAGAATTGTGTGTCAACACATTATAAATGTTAGCAATGTGTTGCTGAAAGCATGTTACAAAGACTGTGAACTAAATAGGACTGAATTGTGGAGTTAGACAGTTAAACAGTTTTTCACCATTTCTGTGTTTAGGATTTTTTGGGCGGGCCTGAAATCATGTCTGGATGAAATGCTGGAGCCATTTAGCATGAGCCCTCCCCAAACCCTATAATAACTAGAGTGCATTAGCATCAGTGGTTCGTTCGCTCAATCATGAGTTCCTGTCATTACCATTAGTTACTACAGCTTACAGTTTGCTAGCTAGCTGTCTTCGTCACATAAATGCATATTACCTGGTTGCAATAATTTACAAAACAGCTCGGTCTCCTTGATTACATGAATTTAAATTTGACGGTTGAAAGAGGCGAGTGGGCGTGGTTTAAGCAGACAGTAGACACGCCCTCAGCATTTGAAAGCAGAGAATACTGCTTATTTTTTCAAGATTTTGATAACATTTTATTTACTTGCCATTTTTTTAGTCATTCAAATTGGGCTGGGTGGTTAATAAGACATTTTTTGTGGTGTGACAAACTTAGGATATTGCTTTAGACTTTAAATGTAATTCTCATAATTGTGTAAGTTCATAGTCTTACTTTGAATTGTAAAATCTGTTCAGGTGACTACAAATTTGTGTCAGCCACATACCGGCTCTTCAAGTTACCAAAAGGTTCAGAGAAGAAGTCCTGTCTGGTTATGTACAATGGAGAAATTACAGGTGCGGAGGAAAACTTCGAGTTTGATGCCCAGTATGACTTTAAGGTGTGTAGCAGATCTGCATTACTCCTTTAACAGAGCTCATAATGCATGTCAGGTCCAGTACATTTTTCTCTTATTTGTCCCAATAGTTATAATTAATGTTTTAAATAAATGAATAGTAATGTTAAAATGACTCAGCTGTATTTGAATCATGACTAGCTATATCTTAATAACTATACCCTGTGTTCCCAGCCTTATTTTGTCTGTTGGTCACATGAGGTTTTTTAAAAAGATCTGCATATGTAACAAACGCCTTACATGTTAAGGCAGGGCATTTATAATATTACTATAATATAATATTATTAAAGATAAGATTTCTATTTAAAAAAAAAAAAAAATAAATAAATAAAATCTTTTAAACTAATATATAAAATCTTAAAAAAGTATCATGGTTTCCACAAAAATATGAAGCAACACAACTGTTTTTAGCACTTGATAATTATGTGCTTATGATAATAATAAATGTTTCTTCAGCAGTATTTCAGCATTTTTTAGAATTATTTCTGAAGGATAATGTAAGACTGATAATTGGAGTAATGGCTGCTGAAAATTCAGCTGCATTATAGGAAGAAATTACATTTTAAAATGTTTTACAGTCAAACTGTATTTTAGGACAAATAAATGAAGCTTTGGTGAGCAGAAGAGACTTCTTTAAAAAAATTCTTACCAATTCCAAACCTAAGAACAGTAGTGTATGTTGTAAACAAGCATGATCATGACACTTCAGTGTTTTTCTGTAGGTAGATAAAGAGATGGAGGTGGAAGATGATGTGGCCAACATCTTGAGCAGTTCCAGATTTTCTGGAGAATTTACATTTCAGCTTCAGGGGTTGAAACCCTCCGGCTCTAGAGGATGCTGGGACAAACCCAAGGTAAGGTTTTCTACCAGTGTGTTAACATGCCTCATTTTCTCAGTCTATATTCAATAATGCACTTGAAAGATAATGTACTTTCCCCCCTTTGTCATCCAAGATGTTCATGTCTTTCTTTCTTCAGTCGTAAAGAAATTTTGTTTTTTGAGGGAAAACATTTCAGCATTTTTCTCCATATAATGGACTGATATGGTGCCCCAAGTTTGAACTTCCAAAATGCAGTTTAAATGTGGCTTTAATCGATCCCAAAATCGATTGTAAACGATACAAGTTGAGGAAGAAGGGTCTTATCTAGTCTTATCTCTTATCTTATTATTTTCATAAAAATAATACAATTTATATACTTTTCATCTTGTTTTGCTCTCCCTGAACTCTTTTTTTCTGGTTCATGGCAGTTAGGGTATGTCGAAAAACTCCCATTTCATGTTCTCCCTCAACTTTAGAATCATCCTATGTCGTTATTTTACCTTTTTTGTGAAGGATGTTTGATCTTCTTTGCATGTTCACTTTGCAAAGACTGGGTCGGAACTTCTGCAGCGATGTAGGATGATTTTGAAATGATTTTTGATGTTGAGGGAGAAAGTATGATTAGAGTTTTTTGACATACCCTAACTGTCTTGAGACAGAATACACAGAGTTCAGGGAGAGCAAGACAAGATGAGCATTTGAGGTTAAAAAGAATTTAAATTGTATTTTTAACCGATCATTTCCCTGGATAAGACCCTTCTTCCTCGGTTGGGATCGTTTGAAGCCGCATTTAAACTGCATTTTGGAAGTTCAAACTCCAGGCACCGTAGCAGTCCATTATATGGAAATGCTTTCCTCAAAAACACAAGTTCTTTATGACTGAAGAAAGAAAGACATGAATATCTTGGTTAATAGTATAATAGTATGTGCATAATGGTCCAGTTGAGTTTCAGTTGTAAGATCAATTTTTGTTGCAATAACTGATTCAAATTACAACAACAAATTCAGATTGCTGCTGTTTCTGTTGGTTTAGACCAGAGTTTTTCAAATTTTTGGACGGCCCGGCCCACCAAAATTTGCTCATCCAAGGGACCCAGTTACAGGCGGATATATATTTTAATGTATAAAGACCCAAAGTATTATAATGTGAAAAATAGTTGCCATTGGGATTTAAATTAGCAAATACTGAAGAGTTAAGGATTGGATCATTATTGGAGTGATTAACATGTTTCTGACATGTTTGCAACAGTTTTTTTAATCCTAACTGATGCAGTGCATAGCTTTTCATTTCTTAAACATACCCATGTACTTATTCCAGGACGACAATGTCAATATTCACCAGGCTTAATTTGTGAAATACTCAGTTACTCACCCACATGTCGTTCCAAACCCGTAAGACCTTTGTTTATGTTCTGAACACAAATTAAGATAATTTTGATGGAATCCGAAAGCTTTCTGACCCTGCATAGACAGCAACACAACTGAAACATTTTATAGCCCTGAACAGTAGTAAGGACATGTCCATGTGACATCAGTGGTTCAGCTGTAATGTTATGAATGTAAAGAACAAAAATAACCACTTTTTTCAACAATTTCTTCTCTTCTGTGTCAATTTTCGACACTTGTTCATGAGAGCATGACCATGATGCACACGTGTGGTGCTGCTGATATGTCCACCTTTCTTAGTTTGTCGTCTCTATATTCTGCTTCAAGTAAGGCTAAACAAAAAATTGCAAGTTGTCCTCTCTGTCAAAATTTTCTGGGCCATAAAACGTTTCAGTTCTGTGACTGTCTATGCAGGGTCAGAGCTCTCAGATTTCTTAATTTGTGTTCTGAAAATGAATAAAGGTCTTGTGGGTTCGGAATGACACGAGGGTGAGTAATTAATGACAGAAGTTTCATTTTTGGGTGAACAATCCCTTTAACCCTGTTGAAAGTCTTTAGAATGTGTTGGAGTCAACTTTTTAGAGATTGGTCTGACTCTCCCATTGCAAGTACAAGACCACAGCCAAAAATGAATGTAGCTCTTGATGGGAATACAGTTGAGGTCAAAAGTTTTCATACACCTTGCAGAATCTGCAAAATGTTCATTATTTTATGAAAATAAGAGGGATCATACAAAATGCATGTTATTTTTTTATTTAGTACTGACCTGAGTAAGATATTTCACATATAGTCCACAAGAAAAAATAATTGTTGAATTCATGAAAACGACCCTGTTCAAAAGTTTTTCAGCATTTTTGTGTATTTGAACCCTTTCAAACAATGACTGTATGATTTTGAGATCCATCTTTTCACACTGAGGGCAGCTGAGGGGCTCATATGCAACTATTACAGAAGGTTCAAACGCTCACTGATGCTTCAGAAGGAAAAAACGATGCATTAAGAGCCAGGGGTGTAAACTTTTGAACAGAATGAAGATGTGTACATTTTTCTTATTTTTTTCATTTAGTACTGCCCTTCAGAAGCTACAGAAGATAGCTGCATTTTGTATGATCTCTCTTATTTGCTAAAGTAATTAACATTTTGCAGATTCTGCAAGGTGTATGTCAATTTTTGACTTCAACTTTAAATGCTGTGATGTCGCATGCAATTGTCAAAACAATGCTACAATTAATGCACAATAGACGAAGTTAAAGACAGTCCACAAAATATTTTTTGACAGGCAGTGTAAAGTTGACTTCAGCACATCCCAAACACTTCAAATGGGGTTAAGGTCAGAACTCTGTAGTGGCCAGTCTGTCACAAATTGAGCCTGATGATTCTTCTTATATACATGGGTACTTTACATGGTTGTTTAATAAGCAATAAAAAGCCAAGCACTGCATCAATATTAAAAGAACTGTTGCCAAACATACAACATGCACGAAGCGTATAAATCACTGTGATAGTGATTCAATCTTAAAATCTTACATATCTGCTTATTTAAATCCAGATGGCGACTTTTATACTGTTTGAAAAGCCTTGTTATAAACAACTCTGGTTGTGTTGATCAAAGAGATCTGCCTGTATGTTTTCATTCAAAACATTCCATAATCTTATTCAGTTCCTGAATGTAATGAACTTTAACATGCCTACGATATTACGGGATGCAGCTGCGTAATAAATCGACGTCAATGAATACTGAAGTACTATGGAACCAAACTGATGTCACTTACGAGAATCGTCCTCTCTCCTCAGGCAGTGTCTGTGAATCCCTTTGAGCTGGTCCAGCAGTTGGGCAGTGCAAGTGTAACTCCTTCCACTGGGGGGTGCTGTGGAGACCAGCAGTCGTGCTGCAAGTAACTCCTGGCAAATTATTATTTGATTTTGACCTTAAAAGAACAGGTAATTTGTTGCTAATTGTGACTGTGATTTTGTTCGAATATAATATTACTATACATTCTATTATACAGAATTACATTTTTAATTCGTGAAAGGTACAAAGACATAGAAAAGCAAGATGAAATCGATCAATCTAGTGATGTTTTAAATAAGTCTTCAATCTTACTGATAAATGTATATCAATGACCAGGTATAGACCTGACACAGTTGCATAATCTAAAGTGTTCACCTGCCATGTTTAATCTTTATTGTGATCTTTATTGTATTGCTAAACATAAGCTAACTGAAAACAAATGGTTTATTGAACTTTTGTAATCAAAATACTTTTTCCATTGCTGTAATAAAAATATGTTTAAGCAAGCTGACTGCTTGGGTATTACTATCCAAATACAGCTGTAGGATATTCAGTTGTGATATACTTATAAATAAATTTGATTTAATGATTCTGACATGCAAATCACGTTTAATAAAATGTAATCTATACACATCCCTTTGCTGTGATTCTGAGACAGCGTTCTTTTCTGAAAAAGTTTGAGTTTACAGGAACAGTACAGTTCACTGCCTGCGAAAACTGTAGGATTGTGAAATAGCTCATAATCAATCAACTCTCCTTTGGTCTGGACTGATCTCTGATCCCTGATAATGATAAAAGGTTCTATGAAGATCTGACTCCATGATTATTTTTACATCCTTTCATAGGTTTTGCATCTCTTGCATTTTTAAAGATCCCTATCCCTGCCTTATCTGTGGAAGGTAAATAGTTACCTATTATAGGTTTTTGTGTAATCAGGTTAAATATATAGCTTTGTTAATTTCTTTAGGATGACTGATGGCTCAGTTCTTGGGTATCCAGCTATAAGCACTTTTATATCTCAGGGGCTGATAACAAACTTCTTTTTCTTATTGTTACAGTACATGAAGGTCACATCAACCTTTTATCATGATTGTCATCTTTTTTTATTCTACTATTCATTTTTTAAAATTTATTTTACCCCTGTTATAGGCTCAAACTATTACAAATCAACATAAATGTGACCATGGACCACAAAAACAGTCTTAAGTAACACGGATATATTTGTAGCAGGAGCCAAAAATACATTGTATGGGTCAAAATTATAGATGTTTCTTTATGCTCAAAATCATTAGGATATTAAGTAAAGATCATGTTCCATGAAGATATTTTGTAAATATATCAAAATGTATTTTTTGATTAGTAATATGCATTGCTAAGAACTTCATTTGGACAACTTTAAAGGCGATTTTCTCGATATTCAGATTCACCCTCAGATTCAAGATTTTCAAATAGTTGTATCTCGGCCAAATATTGTCCTATTCTATCCTAACTATACATCAATGGAAAGCTTAGTTTTCAGATGACGTATAAAACTACATTATAAAAAATAAAAAATACCCTTATGACTACTTTTGTGGTCCAGGGGTCACATATATATGACTTCTTGCATGAGATGTGGTGCAGTAGACTGTGCACGTTTTGCACTGTCCACGAGTCCCCAGAGGTCGGGTCCTAACCTGGGACATTTTGTGATCTCACTTTCTCCTTTGACCCCTACATTTCTGTCTACACTTTCTGTCTACAATATTTTCAGCATAAAGCCTAATATAGCTAGTGTGGAGACAACAGTAAAGAGGTTTTTTGAGATGGCCAAAGAAAAACCAAGGAAGGTATCTGTTATTTGTCTTTTTTTATTGTGTATAATTTTAGGAGATGTAATTTAGCATACAAATAAATAAATACATGTGATTTCCACCAGTGACGTTTGTACCACAGAATACTATCCGACACAAAAAAATGACAGAAATTCTCCTGAGATGCATGCGTATTTATTTTCTAAAAGTCCACAGGTCGTCTCTGGGCAGTTGAACAAACACTCTATAATCTTGTAAGCTATTTACTACATTTCTTGAGCGTATCTTGGCACTATTCAAAGATGCTGTCAGCAAAGATCCTTCTGAAAACACCAAAAACAGTCACGAGGAAACTTCTGTTTGCGCTCATTTGCATTAAGTGCGACTGTTTACGGAGCTCATTGGCTGTTCGGGCAGCGAAAGCCCCGCCCCCTGTCCAGCTGCGCCTCTGGATTGGACGCCTCGGTCGCCTGTCAGCGAGCCATCAGTAGAGGCACGAGTTCGCGCTGCTCTCGCTGAAGTGTGATCAGTTTCAGCCGCGTAGTGGGACTCAGCGAGACCTGATGCACAAGTCAAGGCGACGCGCAGCGGACATGAAGCCGGATTGGCTCTGATTTTTAAAAGCCCTTTCATTCAAGAGGCTGTCCATTATCAACATGGCAGAACCGTCGGTTCCAGTACCCCCTCAAAAAATGGCGTCACTTAGCCGGGTCCGAGCCTTTACTCTGATTTTCTTAACTGCAAGCAGTTATTTAATTACTCCCACAAGTGGCAAGGAAGGAGGGGGAGAGGAGACGGTCATCATCGGGCTGAGGCTGGAGGACACGGACGACATTTCCTTCATGGACAGGGGCTATTTGCGGGTCAGCGAGAGGTCTCGGGTGAGATTGAGGGTGTACGGGCAGAACATCAACAACGAGACGTGGTCCAAAATCGCCTTTACGGAACACGAGAGGAGTCGAGTGATTGGCACCATCGACAGCTCCTCGGGGGACAACAAGAGTCAGGAGGACACGTCGGGCTTGCACCCCTGTGGCATCAGGACGTCGGATATTCTCATCTTGCCCAACATCATTTTGAATCGCAAGACGTCTGGCATCGTGGAAATCGAGGTCAAACCTCTGCGAAAGACTGAGAGGAGCAAAGCGTACTACCTGTGCATCGCCACTTCCACACCTGCTGTGGCCGGCACGCACGACCCCTGGACGGAGAACACGTGGATCTATCACGATGGAGAGGACACCAAAGTGATCGTGGTGGAGGAGAAAAAGTTTCTGCTCCCTTTCTGGCTTCAGGTCATCTTCATTTCCATGCTGCTCTGCCTCTCGGGCATGTTCAGCGGCTTGAACTTGGGTCTGATGGCGCTGGATCCCATGGAGCTGCAGATCGTCCAGAACTGCGGGACGGAGAAGGAGAAGAACTACGCCAGGAAGATCGAACCCGTCCGGAGTCAAGGAAACTACCTGCTTTGCTCGCTTCTTCTGGGGAATGTTCTGGTCAACACCACCCTGACCATTCTGTTGGATGATATTGCCGGCTCTGGATTGATAGCTGTAGTGATGTCCACCATTGGCATTGTCATTTTTGGAGAGATTGTGCCTCAAGCGATATGTTCACGACACGGTCTTGCCGTGGGTGCGAATACAATCTTCCTGACCAAATTCTTCATGCTGCTCACTTTCCCTGCGTCCTATCCGGTAAGTAAACTGCTCGATTATCTCCTCGGTCAGGAGATTGGCACGGTGTACAACCGGGAGAAGCTCTTGGAGATGTTGAGGGTCACGGATCCCTATAATGACTTGGTGAAAGAGGAGTTGAACATCATTCAGGGCGCCCTGGAGCTCAGGACTAAGACCGTGGAAGATGTGATGACCCCGTTGCGCGATTGCTTCATGATCACCGGCGACACCACGCTCGATTTCAACACCATGAGCGAGATCATGGAGAGCGGCTACACGCGCATTCCGGTGTTCGAGGGCGACAGGTCCAACATAGTGGACCTGCTGTTCGTGAAGGACCTTGCGTTTGTGGATCCAGACGACTGCACCCCGCTGAAGACGATAACGAAGTTTTACAGCCATCCTTTACATTTCGTCTTCAACGACACTAAACTCGACGCTATGCTGGAGGAGTTCAAGAAAGGTGAGAGAGCGCTGGCGCGGATGCCAAAGATGAGTCTTTGATTGCGCGGGCTGACAATGTTGGTTGCATTGGAGGCTGTCTTACTATTTTAGGCAACGTTGCAAAGAAGTTTGAAAGCTATTTTAAAGTTATTTGAAAGCTAGACCAGTTTTGCAGCATATCGTGCATTAAAGCAGCCCCGTGTCTTTTACGCACGACTAAAAGAGATTTCATTCAGATGTACAGAATTAACATTGCTTATTCTCCAACTGTATTTTAGCCCATTCAGATAGCTACACATTGATTTGCCAGGCAACCAAATAGTTTATTCTTTGATTTCAGTAAGGAAAGGCACTCTTACGTTTAAGTTTACTCATTAAAATAATATTGCAATACCGTGAGTTTTCATATCATCCCCAGTATCATCCTTTGCTAACTTTTAAAATATTCCGTCTTCCCTCTTTTTATCACCTATAATGATTTAAACCATACATTTGGGATGAAACTTATGTTTAAATATTGTCTTAAATTTTTAAGTAAAATCAATGGTGCCAAAGATACAACTTACACTACTACTTACATTGCACTTTTGGGACAATTTTGAATTGAATTTTTTTAGAAATGATCTCACAAAACCAGTCATAAGTAGCATGGGTATATTTGTAGCAATAGCGAACAATACATTGTATAGGTTAAAATTATTGATTTTTCTTTTATGCCAAAAATCATTAGGATATTAAGTAAAGATCAAGTTCCATGAAGATATTTTCATGGAAGTTTCCTACCGCAAAATATATCAAAATTTAATTTTTGATTGGTAATATGCATTGCTAAGAACTTAATTTGTACAACTTTAAAGGTGATTTTCTCAATATTAAGATTTTTTTGCACCCTCTGATTCCAGATTTTCAAATAGTTGTATCTCAGCCAAATGTTGTCCTATCCTAACAAACCATACATCAGTGAAAAGCTTATGTATTTCAGATGACTTAATTAAAAAAAAACGGACCCTTATGACTGGTTTTGTGGTCCAGGGTCACATATTTGTATCACAATAAAGGAAATAATTTGTTATATCATCATAATGTGAACTTTTTCACAGTATATGTGGGAATAAAGAGGCAGGTCAATCTCATTTAAGAGTTTGCTAAATACTTCCTCTCCGTACCTAATGTTCGCTCCTTTTTGAGTGTTCCTACATGATTTAAAATTTTGACCTTCACTTGCTGCCCTCAGGACCCTACAAACGTGTTATAATATCCCTAAATGCGTGGAAGTGCTTGCACTAAGTGCTGTATCTCGATGTGCCCTCACATAGCTAAGGGTTAATGCTTGCAGCAGAGGTGAGAATGTAGTGATGCAATGGAAATACACTGCAGGTGTACTCACAGTTGCTAAAGGATGACTCAGGGGGGTTATTAGGTGTAATGAAATAACATGCCACTTCAACAGTCTGTGTTATGTGGGTAAAAGGAGGATCTTGATGGGAATTTTCTTTGTAAGTAGTTGAGGAAAGACTATAGAATATAGTTTAAAAGATTGCTATTTTGGTGTAAAGAAATTAAACTGTAAGCTAAATTGCATATAGCAGCACATTCCCCCAAAACAAACAAATAAGAGTAGATTTACAGTTTGTGGTGCAAATCAGATTCTAATGTAGGGGCTTAACGTAATAATCGGTTTTACATTAGACGTAGCCTCATGTTTTATGACAGCATGCCCACCTCTGCACATCTGATGTTTTATTTAAAGTCAAACCAGCGTACAATGAGTATCAAAATGAACTATATTAGTGTATTTTATTGTATCATATTAAAATATTTCTTGACTTGGCAACTATGAGAGTGCGCAGCCATTATAAGAATTTTAGAAACTTTGGCTGTGATTGTGGCTCTTTTGTTGTTGGCTGCTTTCCAGAGGAAACTCACCATTGGCTGTTGGTTTTCTAATGACTGATTAGGGGAGTGGGCACAAATCTGGCTGTGGTTTGAGCACTCTCTCAGTTCAAAGTGCTTTGTATTGTAAGTCAGTGTTAATTAATCTAATGCCTCTTGTGGAGCTGCACAGCCATCCAAAGTAGGAACAAAATACATTACTCTTGCCAAGCACACCTTCAAACTGTAATTTGTTTCTCTTTGATGTTGCTTTTTGAGTGGCAAAAGTTGCTTTTCCGCAGCTGACTTACATGATAACTTTGAAACATCAGGTAGCTGATACTCAATTCTGACAGAGGAAAATGGACTCTGTAATGGTCAACTAATTGGGGGTCCAAATGAGAAGGGCTTTTGACTGCAATCATGACCTTGAAGGTCAGCCTTAAAATTCCTAGAACTACAGACTAGTTCCTTTATGATTGAAATAATTAGTGTGTCATAGAGGGACCCCTGCCA
Organism: Labeo rohita; assembly: GCF_022985175.1. Classification (NCBI taxonomy): domain Eukaryota; kingdom Metazoa; phylum Chordata; class Actinopteri; order Cypriniformes; family Cyprinidae; genus Labeo; species Labeo rohita. The sequence continues at coordinate 28,763,830 of NC_066869.1, read as the reverse complement.
AACAGCAGTTTTGTGTTTAATGAGAATGGCATTGTTCATCATCTGGGCTTAACCCAAAGCGATGGTTTAGGAGGCATTTGCTGCAAAGATTCTTACATGTTAAGTCGACTGCGTATTAGTTTTCTCTCGTAGTATGCTAGTACGTGATGTTTATTTGTAGGAATATTTCCTATGATAAACAGAGGTGCATATTTAACATATTTGTGTGATGAAATATTTAAGTTAATTCAGAGCTAAACAATAAGGATGGCCCACTGGCCCAGGATCAGTGTGGGACAGTGCTGCATTAAAAATATGAATATTTCTACCAATGTCTTCAACCCATCATTATTGTGTGGTTGACAGGGCAAGTAAAAATTATTGGCCCAACTAGCCAACGTAAAAAAAAAAATCTTTTGTGTTGGGAGTCAAACTGACCCCTATTGGTTTTCCTGTAATTTGATAAAAATTAACAATTTGAAAAACACAAGTTAGGTAAAACTGAAAACCTACTGTAACTTGTCTAACACTAAAATATAAAATACATGAGAACCTACAGACTCAAAATTTACTTAAAATAGTCTTTTGAATCATCCAAGGAAACCATTTTACCATCTAGTTGAGCTTTACAGTCAATAAAAATCTGTCAAAGGCTGTTTTTTGGTTGTTAATTTTTTGGATCTAAGTTACTAGATTGTGGAGGCACTGAAAAGAACTATGAGAAATCCATTTAACACTCACAAGTGTTTGAGAAAAAGACAACAGATAGGCAGAGGATGTATCAATAGTGATAATTACTACTTACACAAAGTACAACTACTGTAAGATACTGTTTATACTTGTAGTTATTTGCACCTCGTTTTTTGTTTGTGTCTGTGCAGTTAATTTTAAACTAGTTCATTTATATATATATGTATATGTGGGTTTTAGTCTCTTATAAGCTACAAAGGAGGATTTAAAGGGATATTTCACCCAAAAATAACAATTTTCCAATGATTTACTTACCCTTCAGCCATCCCAGGTGTATATGATTTTTTTCTTTCAGATGAATACAATTGGAGTTATATTAAAAAATGTCCTGCTCTTTCAAGCTTTATACTGGCAGTGAATCGGGTTTAAGATTTTGAAACCTCAAAAAACTGTCCATCCATCATAAAAAGTACTCCAAACTGCTCTGGGGTTTAATGAAGGCCTTCTGAGATGAATTGATGCATTTGGCAAATATCTATATATTTAAAACTTTATAAACCGTAATCTCTAGCGTAGCTTAAGCTCTGGTAAGAATATGCTAGTCTCACGAGAATCAGTGATTGACAGTAGCGTCACTACTAGCTTAACTACATTTCTCAGTGGTGTGGTGGTAGCGTCACTGTTTTCTTAATCAAATAGCTTTTTTAGTAGCAAAGCTCTTTTTTTTGGATCAAGTATTGCAGAAGTTTCAACAAAAGCTACATTATCCAAAGCATTCTGAAGCTCAAGCTCAAATCGGAAATATCTTTAGGCCAGTATATCTATATGGTAACAATATACAATACGATTTAATTATTGTTTGCTAATGTATTAACTAACATGAGCATACAATGAACAATACATTTATTACAGTATTTATTGGTGTCAGTCGATTAAAAAAAAAAAAAACTAATTAATCACACATTTTTTTCTGAAATTAATTGCAATTAATCCCACCTAACATTACAATTTTTAATTATACTTTTATATTGCAATAATTTCACATTCGTTCTTCAGATTAATGTAGGAACAACATAAAGGAAGTATATTTTTTATATTTGTTTAATGCCATCTTTTTTATGACTGAAGGCAAGTGTCACTGACACCAATTGATGTCTCTATGAATTTTTTCATAATATTTAATCATTGACTATAGCCATTCAGCATTACAGTATGAGAGCTTTCAATTGAACATTTATTAGACTTGTAATTTAAGTGAACTTAAAATAATTTTAACATAACCCCATTATAATAACTTTCATATAGCTACCTGTGCCCTTCAGCAGGAAAAATAGTCAAATTTAATGAAGTTATCAAACACTAAAATGTAAATTAAATAAAAGATAAAGCTTAAAACTACTACAGTTATTGATTTCCACAGCAGCTGGTTATTAGGATATTTTGGCTGCTGTTACTTTAAAAGCTGCCTCTGCTGAACTTGAAGCGGATCTGACACTGCTTTAAGTGTGACTTGAATTTGATACAGCGCTTTAAAAGCCTAATACGGCGCGCACCATCATATTTGTGCATGCACTTGAAGAACACGCTCTACAAACACAGTATTCACTGGTTAAGTCTGACGTCAAGCGTCACCTGACTTTCAGGTTCAAACGCTCTATCAGATGATATGAGAAAACAACAAATGGTACTAATTAATACACTCACAATGTGATATAATACTACCAAAAAATTATAATCGTACCCTTTAACGCCATACTGAAATCCCAGATAGCCATACAATGAAAATATAAATATAAATAAATACATATAAAAATTATTTGTGTTTGGGATGCTTTGAGCACGGAGACTGTAGTGTAAACCGTACATTTGAAAACGTTTAGCTTAAATGTTTAATATGAATAAACAGTGCTCACAAACGGCTGGTGAGATGGTATTCTCAAGTGAAATGAGTTGAGTTTGGACCCAGAAACAGCGTTCGTTTGTGCGTTCAATGGACACATTACGTCATCACTTAACAAGCCCTTAACGGCTGACAGGACAGGAAGATTCATTTTTACTGACAAATAAACAGACAACATCTCATCTGACCAGAGTTCACTGATGTTCTATTGAAGCTCCGCCTGGTGCTGAGATTACGATGGAGTGCGCATTAGTTAATAAAAAATACAGTCATTCATTGGTAGTTTGTTAGTTCACATCTAATGTTAACAAACAAAACTTTAGATTTTTATAATCCATTAATAAATGCTGCAGAATTACCGTCGAGAACCAAGTTTTGTTTACAGGAAAAACAGTCTCCTTTTGGCTTCTTCTGACATTTTTTTATGTAAATACTAATTTTATCACAGTGTCTGCTTACATCCTATGTCATCCACTGGAACGCCAGTCTCTCATGAACATGCATATGGACATTATATGGACATTTTTCTTACACAAACGCATCAGTTCACTTCACAAAGCCTTTATTAACCTCCCAGAGCTGTTTGGAGCACTTTTATGATGGATGGATGCATTTTTTTGGGCTATTATTATAAAACTTGGAAGGGCCAGGACATTTTTCAGTACATCTCTTATTGTATTCGGCTGAAAGAAGAAAGTCATATACACCAAGGATGGCTTGAGGGTGAGTAGCTCATGGGGTAATTTTAATTTTTTGGGTGAACTATCTTTTTAAGTATCCAAGCTAAGTATGTCCATTTAGTGCATGCTTGCATTTAAAAACTATGCACAAAACTTACGCTTTGTCAAATCTCCATAAGCCCAGGAATAGTAGTGCATGGTGATGTCTTTTTTTGTAGTACTTGCCTCATCAAACTCATTCACCTTCCAAAGGATGTAGAAACCATTTTCATTGCTAACAGACAGAACAAAGTACATAAAGACAAAGGTCGTGAAATTAGAGCCTAATTCTTCTGAACACACTAACCTTCAGTATGACTTTAGTGCCAGCATTGTTATCAGCCTCTTGATGCGATCAATCTGTTGATTTATGCAAGATCTGTTAATTTTCTTAAGTCATGCAGATGAACTCTTGGCCTTCAGTTCTTTCTTAGCAAATGACTCATCTGTATCTCCATCTGCGATCATGTTTTTGTCATTGTGGTTATAAGAATCTATTATACAGCCTGACTTTATCTTAATACATTTATGTTGCTATGTTCAAAAATATACCACAAATGTTGAATAAGCCATAAAAGATAAAAATCAGCCTGCACATCAGTATGCACTAGACATGTTATCAGTGTTCACATCTACAGATGTCATAATCCACTGTAATTCATTTACAGTACAGCAATTGCTGTTTTTTTGTACCGCAGACCCACTGTGGTTGGCCTCCACATGAGTTTTTGCACGTATTGAACCAATCCACCCACTAATGTAGGCCAATCTATGCTTAATTCAGAATCAGCAACCTCCTTTCTTTCTTGTTTTAACGTGGGAATTCTTTTTCACTTCACTTGGCCCAGTTTGGGCCACATTATATCTCATAATAGAGGACATCCCTGCTTCTTTTAATGTTATGCTCAGTCCAAACATCCTCTTGAAAAAAGTCATTTTTGTGGCATCCTGCATCTTTAAGTTTGATAAGCAATCAACCAGTGTGCTGACTTCTGCTAAGATGTTGGAGAGTGCTTAGTAACACTTGCTTATGCTGGTAGGGATTACGTGGCGTCATATTGGCAGGAACTGTGCTGGATGCAGTGTGTGGGATCCCCCTTTGAGCTCACTATTGTTTCACACTTAGACTCTTACAGATATACACTATTATAAGGGTAGTAACAATATATTGTGTCACAATGTATTGCAATATAGAAATACAACAATATGTATCATGGATAGCAAAAAAAGGCACTGTGAATAAATTAAAAATAAAATATATTTTTTTAACAAAATACAAGCTTTAAAACTTGTTAAATATACGTAGTCAGGGAGAGAGTGCAAGCATTTTTGTTGAATGCAGAAGCAGTATCTTAATATCATTACCCTGTTCTTTAGAGAACAGAACCAAGTCCAAGCCTATTCAAGTTCACCCCTGATGTAATAACAAATTCTAATCAGAACAAAAATTTACATAGTTACAAAACTGATATGGTGCCTGCGAGTTTTAAGTTCCAAAATGCAGTTTAAATGCAGCTTCAATTTTGAAGTTGGAGGAGAAAATGAGATGGGAGTTTTTCGACATACCCTAACTCTCTTGAACCGGAATGCACAGAGCACACACAGAGCTAGACAAGACAAGCATTTGAGGTTAAAAAGTATAAAAAATAACGAATCGTTTTGCTAGATAAGACCATTCTTTCTTGGCTGGGATTGTGTAGAGCCCTTTGAAGCTGCATTGAAACTGCATTTTGGAAGTTCAAACTCCACTATTGATGTCCACAATATAGAGAGGAATCTTGAAATGTTCTCCTCAAAAAAACATAAAAAAAATAATAATTATCATAATAATAATACCATTCTAAGTCTAATTGGGCTTTGTCAACAGTATTGTGAGATCGACATCATGCATCAAATCGAATTATGACATGATGGCAATATTGTTACACCCCTGACTATTACATAGCATTGATTTATGCTATTTGTACCATTATTTGTGATTTGCTTTTTATTTACATTTTTAATAACTTTTCTAACTGTAAGAATTGTTGCAATTTTGACTTTTTCTCAGAATTGCTTGATATAAACTCGCAGCTGGGAGTTATAAAGTCAGAATTGTGAGAAATAAAGTCACAATTGCAAGATAAAATCTCACATTTCTTATATCACATTCTTATATCACATTCTTATATCTTGCAATTCTGACTTTTTAACTTGCTTTTGCAATATCACGCAGTTCTGACTTCATTACTCAGAATTTTGAGTTTATATATCCCAATTCTGATTTTATAACTTGCAATTGCGGGTTTATATCTCACAATTTTGAGAAAAAAAAGAAAATTGCGAGTTTGTATTATGCCATTCTGATGAAAAAAAGCCAAAATTGCGAGATGTAAACACAGTTGTGAGAGAGAAAAGTCAGAATTGTGAGATAAAAAGTCGCAATTACCTTTTTTATTTTTATACAGTTGTGTAAACAGGCTTTCGTAAATCACAGACATGTTGATGTCTTGAACGCAATATCCAGTCAGAAACGTTTTAGTTTGTCAGAACTCCCTTTCCACTGAAAGAGTTTTGCACGCTCGTGAATCGTTTCATAAACTAAGCACAGACGGGTTGTAAATAAGAGAGATTCATTATGTCGTTTAGAGAGCTTCATTGATTGAACTAAGATGAGTGATGTTTTTAGTGATAATAATGGGAGTGCAATGTCATACACACTTTCTAGGCTATATTCCATTCAGAATTTGCATGAAACTTCTGTTTTTCAGACACATACATGCTGCAAAGTTTCGGGAATGACATCCACATATTTATGCTGGATTCCTTTACGAAATAGCAGTGATTGACACAGTGATAACCAAAGCAATGCACAAGACCAAAAATATAGCGTATGTGTGAGCGGACTCAGTGATTTAATTCTGGAACCGGTCCTGGTCACACTTCCACAGACAGTGCACGTCCTGAGTGAGATCTTGTTCATGGACCAAAAGCGTGTGCGTGCGTAACTTTATTGAGATTGGGATATATCAACCAGTAATTTCATTTTCAGTAACGGATGGTAGAAAGTTCAGGAATGAATAGTATGTGATTTATGACAGAATATAGTCCCACAAACCTAATGAATGTCTTGAAATACATAATCTGAACAATGTCTTGAAGTATGGTAACCATAGTATAAGCAGAATAATTGACAATGGGCCACATCATTATATCAGGTGTGCATTATTTTCTAATTCAGCGGCCCGTTGTCAGTTATTTAAATTTATATGTATGTATGAAAGGTTTTGACTGCTATAGTCATAGAATATGAGTGCTAGAATTAAATATGAAAGAACTGAAGTGCTGTTGTGTTGCAGGCTATTGGCAGTAGTAGGGTTCTGTCAGTTCTGTCAGGGTTAAATGTTAGTGAGCATTCCCTCCATTGTCATTCCATGTGTGCAGTGCAAAGCGCATGCTAAGACGTGGCTTTTCAAATGGCCTACATTCCACAAATTCTGGTACATGAACATGAAATGGCCTTAAAACCGATTAGTAAAACAATTGAGTAGTGCCAGTGTGGCCAGAGTACCTCCACAAAGTCCGTCTGATCTAACATTTCTAGCCTCTGCTGTGCCTTGTTGCTGTGCCTTGTTCAAGCTTATATTAATGTTGTACTCAATGGATGAGTGTTTCGAAATAATTGTTTATTTAGAAGTTGCTTGGCAAAATCATTTTTAATAGAGTTAAGCTAGGTCAAATCAAACACTGAGTGCTGATTAATGGGCTTTTATTTTTCCTGACTATTATGCAATCAGATTGTTCTCTGATTCAGACATCTGCTTGTATCCTCACTCTTTAATCTGTCTCCGCTTGGAAACGGGAAACGCTTCGGAATCAAACAAACAAATAAAAAAATGGAAACGTGCTTTCCAGAAATACATTTGGGATGTTAGTATTTACAAACAGACAGTTTGTGCTATTTTGGGAAACAAAGTCATTTGGTGTTAGGTAATAAGGGTTTTTGGTAGCTATTTTGAGATTTTAACAAGTTTTATTTTAGTTTTCACATGTTGTTAATGTTTATGAAGATCAGAGGAATATTATGTCACTATTGCAGTCTTTAAGCATCTGCCTAAATCCAGTCCAGTCAGTGAAAGTCTCAGGTCTGCCACTGTACTTCAATTCCTGGAAAGAATATTGGGATCCAGCTCTCCTTCTTTACTGTAATTAAAGATCAAGCAAGTTCAGCATAACACTTCTCTTTCAAGCATTAACACCCCCGTTCCTTTGCCTTTCTCTCTCTTTTTCTCTGCCATCTACTTCACAACACATTCAGAGCCGCAGAACCCACTTGGGTTTCAAAACTGCCCCCTGGCATTCCCAAGCCTTCCGTGCCATGCCCCCTCCCCCCATATTGTCCTTTTGCCCGTTTCCCTCAATGTCGTAAATTACAAGCGACACAAACCCTTGCCTAATGCTCTGGCATGGAAGTCTTCCAACCAGAGGAGCTCTGGGCTGGCATCAATGATTGCGGTAAGCAGTTCACTCTCTTAGTGAGAGGAAAAACAGCCATGCCAAAACGGGTGCTGCCATGGAGGTTTATAAAATACAGCACTAGTGTCAGCTAAAGACATGACTAAACTTAACTCACATTAAGCAGTTTATCTTGTGAGTCTCAAGATGCATGGTTGTGGTAGGCTTGTTCTTGCATTTATTATATTTTCAGCCAATTCTTGCATGATCATGAAAACTGCCCCCAACAATACTTACATAATATTAAAATGACAGTTGAAGTTAAAAGTTTACACACATCTTGTAGAATCTGCACACTGAAGAAGGCCTTTGAGCCGAAACGTTTGTGTCTTTATCCCATTGGTGATCTATGTATAATAAAACAAAAATAGACGGCTTTAATATGTGAGTGCGGATCATGGTTTTGTATATCAAGTAAATTTTGGGGGGTGAAAACATTTGGAATTTGAAGACCAGGGTAAATGTAACTTATTTTGTCTCCTGGGAAACATGTAAGTATCTTCTGTTGCTTCTGAATGGTAGGACTAAATTTAAAAAAAATATGATATCTAGGCAAAATAAGAATAATGTACATATCCTCATTCTGTTCAAAAGTTTACACCCCCCGCTCTTAATGCATTGTGTTTCCCTCTGAAGCATCAGTGAGCATTTGAACCTTCTGTAACAGTTGCATATGAGTCCTTCAGTTGTCCTCAGTGTAAAAAGATGGATCTCAAAATCATACAGTCATTGTTGGAAAGGGTTCAAATACACAAAATTGCTGAAAAACCAAAGAATTTTTTGGCACCTGAAGGTTCTGTTCTGGACAAACAAGGGACTCATGAACAACTATCACTGAACAGAACAAAACAAAAATCACAGATGTGGATCATTCAGGTAACAACACGATAATAAGAATCAAGCGTATGTAGCCTAAACTTTTGAACAGGGTCATTTTTATAAATTCTGTAATTTTCTCTTGTGGACTATATGTAAACATCTTTTATGTGATGATATCTTATTCAGGCTAGTACTAAATAAAAAATAACATGAATTTTGTATGATCCCTCTTATTTTGGTAAAATAATTAACATTTTGCAGATTCTGTAAGGTATATGTAAACTTTTGACATCAATTGTATTTATTTAGCATAAAAAAGGACACAAAAATAAGAAAAGGAAGGGAAAGTCCAAAAAATAAATTTTTAATTTGGATGTAAAATTCTGTACACAAAAGTGGGACAGAACTACATGCAGAGATGAATAGAAGTTAAAAAATAAATAATATACCCTGCTTGTAAAAGATAGGGTATAACAGTTAAAAACTTTTACTTTTAGTCTGCGCCAATAACCATTCTGACATTTAACGCCATTGCTCCTCAGGGATCCCAAATTCAAGTCCTGGCTTGTGGACCTTTCCTGATCCCGTCCTCTTCTCTCTCTCCCACTTCGCTTCCTGTCTATACCTAACTTTCCTATCATAATATAAATGTGAAAACGCCAAAAATTAAAAAAAACAAAAAAAAAAACAAAAACTTTCCTTTTAGCTTGTAGCTTAATAGTGTCCAGTCACAATTGTTTTCATTTCACAGCTGACACATATATTTACATATTCATAGGTATGGTTTGTCCAAAAATAAAATACTGTCTTCATCTACTCTTCTTTTCATTTTATTGAAAGGATGTGTGATTTGTTTTTGTTATGTTGAGGAGTAAGGAATTGTCTAGCAGAGTGTCCATGCTGCACATTTCCATCACAGGGGTCATTTACGCTTGGATCCAACACTGTTTTCTGTAGCTGAGTTTGGATGTATCTAGTACAGAGGAGACATGCAGGAGACAGCAGGAGCTGTTATTTGTTGGAGTGCATTATGGTGAATGCTGTATCAGTGCATTTATCTTTTTTGCTGTGTAGTTGATGGAAAGAGAGAGCGGCTGTTGTTCTGTCCAACTGAGTCACCTCTTCAGATGTCTTCTCCACTCTGTTGCCTTCCCATGGCACGCTTTCTGTTATAGTTAAATCACAAAATAAAATGCAAGCAAAGATGACCCACAGAAATCATACTCAAAACAGAAATGTTACCACTACAAGTCATACTTGATATTAATTTACTGATCCTTACACTTGCCCACATATTGAAAAAATATTCAGGATCCAAAATATCACTTCATTCTAATCATAATGGAAATGAAAAGTCAAGTTAGTTTTGGCAGGTCATGTCTGTTAAACTCTTATTAGCTGACTCTCAGCTGATCCACGTCTGCCTATAGGAATACGATATATAAGGTCCTTCATCAGCAGCTTTCGCGTTGCTTAATATCTAATTACCCTCACCCATCTCCAGCTCTTCCTGTTGTTCAGTCAGGATTCGGCCTTCTCCTTTTAAAAAGACTAATTTCTAAAATGTGCACATTAAATTAATGAACATTGATGATACAGAGCTGGGTAGATTATTGACAAATTGTAATCTGTTACTGATTCCAAATTACATGACAAAATTTGTAGTTAGTAACTTAATCCATTACACATTTTAGGTAATATAATCAGATTACTTTGACCTAACTCGTTTATCACAGTGATTTAAATAGGATAATCTTGTACCATATTAACATACAAATACAAAGAGTAAGAAAATATTTTTTTTTATTTGTTTACTTCTGTGTCATGTGAATATAACCAATGTCAGACAACCAATGAACATCCAAATGTGTTACTTAATTATTAAAATATTTATTTTAAGATCTCAGGGGTACATATATTTTAAATATATTGAATTTGTGCATTTGATGTGTTGGACAAAAAGCCTTCCAAAGACATAGAAATGCATGGTTAAATAACCTACTGAGTGATAATTCAAATAAAAATTAATTTGTTCATCAGTAGTTGATACAGTGCTGAAACACTTATAAAACACTTAAAAATGAAATGATTTTTGTAAGTCAGTGGTCAAATGCTGTTTCGCCACTGACTCTTCTTTGTGTGAATGTCCACAAAACTTGAATACTTTTTGAATGTTTATAAGCAGTACGCTATTTTAGAAATGAAAATTTAAAAGATGAAAAGAGGATTTAGAATCAATAAATTATGAGGGTCAATATCACCATAGAGTGCCTATCAAGCCTCACAGTACTCAAAAATTTTGGTCTTAATTTCCCATTAGCTTTATGTCATGCCATAAATAATAGACACTCAAGTACTATAAAACATATTAGCTGAGCTCCCACACAGATTTTTAGACAATTATGGGCCATTATTTGAAGCATATACCCTAAGATATATCCACCCTGTCGTAGACATATATATTACTGTATTTTATATATTTATATATTTTCTGAAAGGTATGACGTCCCTTTCCTAAACAGGGTTATTTGTATGCTTTCAAATTATAAATACCTAAAAGATTGTATATAAACCATGTATTTTATTTTGTTTAAATGTTATTGCCCCCACACCTAGCTAATGAACACACTGGATTATATAGATATTATTAAATTATTATTTTAAATATTATTTTAAAATATCAAGATGACAGGGTGGACCAGCACACGACGAGGTGGACACAAAAAGCAAAACACACAAACCATGACAAAATATGACAATGAAACAACTTAAAATAATGATAATAATAATAAATAATATAATTACATTCTCAGTCATATTGATACCCCCCCATTCATTTCAGTTTTTAGCAATATCAACTACAAATGAATGCTATGAGTGGCCGACACAACTGGGTGGACATTTTTAGCTTCAGTTAGCATATTCGCTTACAACAAACTGTGACTAGCTACATAGTCAGTCTGGGTTGCGTTTCCCGAAAGTTACCAACATAGTTCAACGATTAGTAGTTCAAACAAACATTTGCAAATAGCGTCGCAACCTTACGTGGTTGGAACTACAGCTCTCGACCTGTGGTTAGAAGCATAGTTCCTTGTTAGTAAGACATATGGGCTCAATATATTATGCTTTTGGGCACAATAAGCAAGCTAACATGCAATACAATATATATCTTTGATTCTATCTAAAAATAAATGCATTTTAACCTATGTATTTTTGCATTTCCTCTATAAGCGAAATTGTTGAATAGTGCACATGTGCAGAAATGCCCTGGGAAGACCCTGGAGTATGACGTAAGAGGGAACCCGCGATGAATCAAACATCAAATAACGCAAAATGACAGGGAACAAAAAATAGTGAATTAGTCATCAGGTGCCATGTTCAACATAACTGCATTTTAGAGATCTCTAGCAGAAATTATTACCCCACCACGGCGTGTGACGTCATTAACAACGGCCCTACATTGTTGAACTAATGTGGTTCAAACGACGGTGATGCGACCGTTTTCAGGAAACAGTCGTGACTAGCTATTCGTTTCCACAACAGTGCATCATACTATGGAGGTTAATCAGTGAGTTACTTCGTTGTACGGGAAACGCACCCCTGGCTGTTGAAGATATTTTGGCATATTTAAACAGATTTTGAAAATTCTGTATTCTAATCATTTCTGGCATATTTTATGCCGACAGGGTGGACATGTTAAACTTTGGCAAAGCAAGTAAGCAAACTCATATGAAGAAATTTTGTCAGTTTAAAAGTCACCAACTTACTCACTTCAGCTGTTGAAATTCCAGATAAAAAATCTGTTGTCCAGATGTCACGAAAGGGGGTGGCCTTTTCTTAAAGTGGCGGATTCCCCAATGCGACAGGGTGGACAACCATTCAAGCGACGTAGACAAACTATTGTTTTATTACCAAATGATCAATACACTCAAACTGAGTAATCTATTAACAAAATATTAACAGGAGAACAAAATTTAAAAATGTTATGATTTGACTATATTCTACTCTCATTCAAATTTAATGGGACATAGCAAAATAGCATGCATCCTCCTACACAAAACTTTAATGTTTTTAAAAAAAAAGTAGAAAATGTATCTAAAGAGCCAAGTAATGCTTTTGTTATGAATATAAAAACGTAGTCTAATATAACACATGCTTTCAGTTATTCTTATGTTAAGTTATCATGGCAAATGAGCTATTTATGTACAGGACACCAAAAGGCACCCTACAGTGATAATGACCCATGAATAATTTATTGCTATTCTGTAAATAATATGTTATCATGTAATCCATAAAAAAATTAACTGTAGTCTGATTACAGGTATTTTAAAATGTAATATAATCTAATTACAAGTACTTTATTTTTGGAATCTGATTATATAATCCAGATTACATGTAATCAGTTTCTACCCAGCTCTGTAATGATATCTGTTTTCCCTAGGGGGTTATTGCTGATCTCCCTGCTCTTATTCATGCTAGGAGTTCTTACCCAAATCAGAACCAGCCAATCTAAACTGTATGCTAATTGTCTGTTGTCTTTGACGATAGAAGAAAATACTTAATACTTAAAATACTTACAATATTATTTTTCCATTATCTATTTTATATTTTTAAGATGAAACTGTAAAGTGTGTCACACATAAAAAAAATGATATGATGACATGGGAACTGGTCCTTGTTCAGAACCGATTTCAATATAAATAAATAAACGTTGAAACTAAAGGATATTCATAATATTTAGTTCTGTTAACAAATGTCAGCATGCAGACATAACAGTAACTCTGACAGTGTTTTCCTGCTTCCTAATTTGGCTTCATTGGCAGTGTCCCTACTGAATGTACAGTATATCGCCAGAGCAAAATAATAGTGTTAGTAGAGATGTGAACTTGCAGTTCAAACGGAATGTGATGAGAAATTATAGGCCCGTTCACACCAAAAAACAATAACTATAAAGATTAGCGTCCACACCAGTGGACGATACCGCACACTCATCTGCCACTTTAAATTCTCCAGCTCATTATAGCAGGATTGATTCTGATTGGGTGTCAGTGTTTTTATCATTCATCAGCTGGAAAAAATCATTCTGAAAGCAATTTCAGTGATATTGTTTCTATGTGTCTTTATCGTTATAGCTTTAGTGTGGACTCTGCTATTCTTTAATATTTGACAATGATTTTTAGAATCTTTATTGTTTTCTTTATAGTTATCATCCTTGATGTGAACAGGCCTTAAGGGTCATATGATGTCAATAAAAAGAACATTATTTTGTGTATTTGGTGTAAGGCACTGTGTTTATGCATTTTGAGGTTCAATAACACATTATTTTCTTCATACTGTATATTATTGGTGCTCCTCTTTGCCCCATCTTTCTGAAATGCATAGATTTTTACGAAGCTCATTGTTCTGAAAAGTGCGGTGTGCTCTGATTAGCCAGCTATTCAGTGCGTTGTGTTTGGCCAAATACCTCAACCGCGTGACGGAAAGTTTACACCCCTTACTATGTTGTGATGCCGTGTCCTGGCGCGACGAGACAAAAACAATAAAACCCATTAGAAATGAGTCATTTGTTGCATGCAGTGAGAACATAATTACTGATTATAATGACTCATACTGTCTTTTTACTCATTACGTTGCATTGTGCTGTGTAAACATAACACCATGTCTGCATTTGTGATGGTAGAAAGGACAAACAAGCACTACTCTACACTGCTCAAATTCTTTAAATATGAAAACATACTTACAGGCTGCGAGTCAGATGTGCCAGACTGTCCTTGAAAAGTTGGAATTGCACCACTTTATAGTATGCCGACTTTTACAGCCGGGATTGTAGACTGCTCTCCCAGGTTCAGGAAAACAGTGCTCTGTAAAATGCGCTGCACACACTTGAATATTTGCATTGTACTGTTGTGGAACAGTGTTGTAAATGTAACTTAACCACCGATTTCTAGTTGTGTACTTATTTGGAAGGTCAAAAAACTATTTTTGCTTTCGCAACTAAACACACAGCGTCTCCACAACATGGTGGCGGCTGCAACAATACTACAGCGAGAATAAAAGTTACTCCTTCTTTCTTTGCGTATACATTTGGGTGGTGTTATGCAAATATTCCCACACCATGACTTAGATTTGCAAGGGCATTTTTGAATGAGCCTTTTTAGGAGTCTTAAAGGAGAAGTCCACTTCCAGAACAACAATTCACAAATAATTTACTTGCCCCCTTGTGATCCAAGATGTTCATGTCTTTCTGTCCTCAGTCGTGAAGAAATTATGTTTTTTGAGGAAAGCATTTCAGGATTTTTCTGCATATAATGGACTTCATTGGTGCCCCGATTTTGAACTTTCAAAATGTAGTTTAAATGCAGCTTCAAAGGGCTCTAAACAATCCCAGCCAAGGAAGAAGGGTCTTATCTAGCGAAACGATCTGTAATTTTTTTCGGAAAAATCTGGGATGCACATTCACGTACTATTAATTCACGTCAAAGGTCATGTGAAACGTAGGCGGAACTACAGACTCAGTGTTTACGAAGCGAATACGCAAAGACTAAGAAAGTGCAAGTAAGTCAAACGCTGTTTACAAACAAAAAGGTACAATGATGTCGGACGATTCTGAAGTTGTAGGAGAAAATAACATGGAGTTTTTTGAGATACTCGGAGTACACAGACGATGAACTTGTGGTGATTCAAAGACGTGATTTGTAGTAGTGATAGGAAGTTTGGATGATTTTACCAACTCGGACCTTTGAGTCTCGTTCAGCAAAATGAACAAATCTTTTTTCGAGTCATTTCGTTCATTTTAGCAAAATCAGCGTCACGTGACAGCCCCATAAGATGAACGAACGACTCAAAAAACCCGAAGACTCGAAACAGGTGAACTAATTCCAGTACAGAACCTAATAGGATGTTGCGCATGCGTGACTGAACAAATCACTCCCTGAGATTTGTTCAAAATGAACGAATCGTTCAAGAACGCGCATCCCAAAGCCTGTGCTACAAGAGTTTTTGTGCTTAAAAAGTATACAAATTTTTATTTTTTGAAAACAATGACCGATCGTTTCGCTAGATAAGACCCTTCTTCCTAGGCTGGGATTGTTTAGAGCCCTTTGAAGCTGTATTTAAACAGCATTTTGGAAGTTCCAATACGAGGCACCAATGAAGTCCATTATATGCAGAAAAATCCTGAAATGCTTTCCTCAAAAACCATAATTTCTTTACGACTGAAGACAGAAAGACATGAACATCTTTTAATGACAAGGGAGTGAGTAAATTATTTGTAAATTGTTGTTCTGGAAGTGGACTTCTCCTTTAACTTTTACAAAGAATATCTCTTTGGGTTTAATCTTTGCAACTTTACAGATCTTATATATGCACGAACAGCTTATAATACTCCAAAGACAAAGGAAAACATGAAATCGCATCATATGACACCTTTAAGTGAAATAAACTGAAATAAACTGTTTGTGTTATACTCAATGTCTTTATGCAAAAACAAACAGACAACCAATTCTAATTTGTGAACAAATGACTGTTACAATAAGTTTTTGTAATAAATCACCCAAAAATACTTGATGAGTGATCTATGTGTACTGAAGGTGCATGATCAGTGTAATAGCTGACCATAGTTTTATTAATTTATTGTTGAAGCTGGAGAATTGGCTATTCCACCTCAAAATAAAAATTCTGTTGTCATTTACTCAGCCCCACATCTATTATTCCACTGTGCAACACACAGTTTTTTTTTTTTTTTTTTTTTTTTGCATACAGGGGAAGTCAATGTGCTCCACTGTTATTTAGATATTAACATTCTTTAAAATATCTTCTTTTGTGTTCAGCAGAAGAAATGGATACAGATTGGTTGCTCTCTCAAGATTTATTAGTAATTTTAGAATTACGTCTACCTGTAAGTGCACCAACGCAAAAGAAATTACTCAAAAACAAAACAATAAAAGGACTGAATTCTCAACCTCAACAGTCCAGACAGCATATCAAATAGAGTTTACAAAAAGTTATTTGTAGCAACTATGCATCCTTTTCATTCACTTTGCCAGTTTTATCTGTACCTCCTTATAGTTCATTATTCCACCAGACTGCTGTTAGATAAGTGCTCCAAGGACACCTATTAAGATGATGCTTCCTGAATTAGCCTATCCAAAGTCTTGCAGATCCTGGGAATGGAATGAGGGAGTCTAACCCATGGTGATAAAAAGTTAAGGAAGTAGTATTGTTTTTCTATGCAGTAAAATGCACCTGATGAATCCATCCAGTGTTGTTTGAAAATGTTGCTTTGTTAATGTTATCTGTGCTAGTATGCCATTGCTCTATTGCTCATTGTTGTTGACCATTCCAGTATATATTGAGTGGAAATAAACCGAATAGAGCATTATCTAAAATGTTTGCCAAAAGAAGCTCACTTATTGCATGGTGCACTGCTTGCTGGTTAACAATACCATGTTAGTGTTTAAAATAGTGGAGAGGTCTTGTGACTGTGTCCGTCTGTGCTCAAATGGCCCCTTAATGATGCTGAATCTGTAAGCAGCATTAACCCGGAGCTGAGGCTCCAGCAACACAATGCTCACTGACAGATCACTGTTATTCATTGTTAACCGAAACAAAGATGTTGGTTGGTTTAGTTACGGAGTAAAGAAATGAGTCATTTTTAACAAAGGTCCTTGGAGGTCATTGTAGTGGGTAAACTGACTGTTGCACTCAGTAGCTTGGTTTATGTCAACAAAGCCATGAGATGAAATTGCTAAATTTGTTTTCCGCAGATGATATCAATCTTATTTGAAGTCCATTTATATTTGTCAGGAAGAAAGGAACAAGTTTAGTGACGTGCTCTGAGGAGCTTATATTTAGAAAACGGCTGATTTGCGGCAGCGTTATCTGGAGGTTGTTTTGGCTGGAGTTCATAGTCACTGTGGGGGTTTGTACTGGGACTTTAAAATGACTTAAAAAAGAATCTATAAAAGACTTGACCTGATTTCTTCAAAATTTCTAGAGGTTAAAGAGTTTGTTTTGATTTTTTTCCCCCTCTATATTTTATTTAGTTGGATTTGGATTATATCTTAGTATGTTACACAGCATCCATCATTATTAATGAACAGCACATTAGTTTCAGTGTTTCTTATTAAGTTAGCAGATGTTTTTTTTATCCAGAACAGCAGTAGACCAGTTGCAGGACAGTCCCCACTGGAATAGCCTGAGGTTAGGAGTCTTGCTCCAGGGCGCATTAATAACAGAGTAACTCTAGTTCTTTCTAACTGTGGTTTTTCTGAACGTGCAGATGCTTAACGTTTTTCTCTACAACTACCATGTTGAACTTTTCTAATGAATCAGCATTTATTGTGACCCACGATCCCTCATTGTGAATAAATATGACTCTGGCAACCTAATTCACCCATTGTGTGAGTTACAGAGTATCTTGTGGACAAGAAAAGTATTCAAGATAAATACATAATCTTTAGTTTAAAACACTTGTGCCAAGTTTGTAGTATTATTTTATTTTTTTTAACATTCAGGTTAGTTTCATATTTTGAAAAACATTTCTGGAATAGTATAAATTTAATGACTAAAGTAAAAACCTTCAAGTAGAAGATGATATATATGATGATTTTCCATATACTGCACATTATGTACAGTTGAGGTCGTAAATTTGCATCCCCCTTTCAAAATCATTAAAAATGTTAATTATTTTACCAAAATAAGAGGGATCATACAAAGTGCATGTTATTGTTTGTTTAGTCCTGACTTGAATAAAATATTTCACGTAAAAGATGTTTACATATAGTCCACAAGAGCAAACAGTAGTTGAATTTATAAAAATGACCTGGTTCAAAAGTTTACATCCCCTTGATTCTTAATATTGTGTTTTACCTGAATGATCCACAGCTGTGTTTTTTTTTTGTTTGCTTGTTTGTTTAGTAATTGTTCATGAGTCCCTTTTTTTGTCCTAAACAATTAAACTGTCTGCTGTTTTTCAGAAAAATCCTTCAGGTCCCACAAATTCTTTGGTTTTTCAGCATTTTTGTGTATTTGAACGCTTTCCAACAATGACTGTGTGATTTTTGAGATCCATCTTTTCACACTGAGGAAAACTAAGGGACTCATTTCCAACTATTACAGAAAGTTTAAACACTCACTGATGCTCCAGAAGGAAAAACACACAGTAAGAGCTGGGGATTGAAAACTTTTGAACAGCATGAAGATGTGTAAATTTTTCTTATTTTGCCTAAATATAGTTTTCCATTTAGTACTGCCCTTCAAAGGCTACAGAATATAGTTTCCCAGAAGACAAAATGAGTTAAATTTACCCTGATCTTCAAATTCCAAAAGTTTTCACCCCCCGGGTGCATCATGTTTCCTTCTGCATCAGTGAGCATTTGAACCTTCTGTAATAGTTGCATAATTCAGGTAACCACACAGTTTTAAGAATCAAGGGGATGTAAACTTTTGAACAGGGTCATTTTTATAAATTCAGCTATTATTTTCTCTTGTGGACTATATGTAAACATCTTTTATGTGAAATATCTTATTCAAGTCAGTACTAAATAAACAATAACTTGCATTTTTTATGATCCTTTTATTTTGGTAAAATAATTAACATTTTTAATGACAAATTTTTGACCTCAACTGTATATGTGTGTACACATCTATATTTTATTATTTTAAGCTAAAAGTGTTTTTTAACAATATCATGAATTATTAATTCATAAATATCATGAGTCTTTGGGGACTTCCACCACATTATTTTACAATCTGAAGTAACCTTGTCACAAAAAGTTCAAACTGCCTGATATTTTAAGATTATTATTTTTCTAATATTATTTACTGACTTTGACTGACAGTCAGTGATATACTGACACACACATTAATGGGCATGAAGCAGTTTTGCATTATTTTCTACAAAATAATAAAACATTATAACTCATAATATTTTCACTTCATGCCATCCAAAAAATATCAAAACTATCAAAACATTACAGTTATAAATATATGATTTGAAGTGACCCATATTTTTATTATTTATTTGATTGCAATCTATAGATTAGAGCTATTTATATGTTATGGCTACAAGGTTACAAATGGATAACGACACAGAATGTCCTCTTATGAAACATGTCACTTATTCTGTGATATCCCACTGCTCATTTCCATGGTCCCAGTAGTTGTCAGAACTAAAATATTTTCTGAGAAGGCTGATCGCTGTCTGTCTGAGACAGTGTCCCTGTTGCCTTATGTGACTATTTATGGTGGGAATTACGCTATGGAAAAATATGACAAACTACATTCCAAGACTTAAACTGGAAATGGTGGAAAAGAGCACACAGTGAGTCTCAGAAGAGCTGAGGGGAAGCAGTAGACGTTCTCATGAAGGGTTGTGGAGCCATCTCACATCCACACATTACTACTGAGCTATTGTGTGTACCAAATTTGACCTAATATACTTGTCTTTGTGATTATGGAGATAACATTGACAATGATAGTGCTGAAGATTTAAACAAATGAAGTTTAAATGTTGATTTATCATTACATTGCATTTCACTTTGTACTTATATTGATTTACATTGATTCAGTAATAATCTTTGTGAATTAGGTTGTTTGATATTTGATGTACCATTATAAGGAGCATTGTCCTGTAATATGTTGCAGTCACAGCTGGTTACACACAGGCATGTTTTATACCACATATCTTACAGGGATAGTTCACCCAAAAATGAAAATTCTGTCATTAATTACTCACCCTCATGTCGTTCCAAACCCGTAAGGCCTTCGTTCGTCTTTGGAACACAAATTAAGATATTTAAGAGCTCTCTGACCCTCCATAGACAGCAAGGGTCCTACCACGTTCAAGGTCCAGAAAGGCACCAAAAACATCGACAAAATAGTCCATGTGGCATCAGTGGTTCAACCGTAATTTTATGAAGCTACGAGAATATTTTTTGTTGCACAAAAAAACTAAAATTCAACAATTCTTCTCCTCCGCATCACCCTAGTGCCTACGATTGAACCACTGATGTCACATGAAATATTTTGTTGATGTTCTTGGTACCTTTCTAGATTTCGAACATGGTAGGACCCTTGCTGTCTATGTAGGGTCAGAGAGCTCTCAGAATTCATCAGAAATATCTTAATTTGTGTTCTGAAGATGAACAAAGGTCTTACTGGTTTGGAACGACAAGAAGGTGAGTAATTAATGACAGAATTTTAATTTTTTGGGTGAACTAACTCTTTAAACAGCTCGCTCTTTTGCAGCAGATTTAGTTTACAAATAACTGACAGTCATGACCCAATATGATTTTTATTTACAATCAGTGCTAAAATTCGGCATTAGTCACATACTTTTCATGGTGTTAATCACACATTACTTCAAGCTCTGATGATATCCCGGTTTTTGGGCTAATTTAAGTTGTTGACTCGAGAACAGCTGTTATTGGATCTATCTGATTCACAAATGAATCATTTCACGAGTTCACGCTTACATATAATTAGCCGGAGTATAGTAATGCATGTTTGGTGTGCTGTCCGGGGAAGGGCTCCGAGCTCGGGAATGGCCCGAACCCAGAGAACCCCCCTTAGGTGTAGTGAGAACTCGGAGTGAGGAGATGGGGTGGTGGAGGGATGCTGATAAACCGTCAAAAGGATAGAGGTAAGTCAGCTGTATTTGAATGCATAGCGTTGATTGACTTGAGTGGACTCCTGTTGTGTTAGTTAGGCTAAGTATCTGACGCGCTCCTCCCGAACCTTGTTAATAAAACATCATTTAGTGTGATTTGTGAGACAGGTCAACATTTTGATAGCAAAGAATCAGCTTGTGCATTAAGCAGACATCACTTTTGTCTTAGAGGAGGTGGTGATTTCTTTCTTTTTTTCCCTCAGAATGACAAGGAATGATGTTTTATGAAATGTAATATAAAAGCATGATATTATGCTTTGGAATGTAATGAAGTGAACATTTCCTCTGATAAAGTATACAATACTAGAAAATCTCTACCGGTTGACAAATTTCTACTGGTTAATCTGGTCTACTAGTACAGGTGCATCTCAATAAATTAGAATGTCATGGAAAAGTTCATTTATTTCAGTAATTCAACTCAAATTGTGAAACTCGTGTATTAAATAAATTCAGTGCACACAGACTGAAGTAGTTTAAGTCTTTGGTTCTTTTAATGGTGATGATTTTGGCTCACATTTAACAGAAACCCACCAATTCACTATCTCAACAAATTAGAATACTTCATAAGACCAATAAAAAAACAAAATGGTTTGGTTGTGCATCTTTTTCTTCCACACAATTTTCTGTTAACATGCTTGGATACAGCACTCTGTGAACAGCCAGCTTCTTTGGCAATGTATGTTTGTGGCTTACCCTCCTTGTGAAGGGTGTCAATGATTGTCTTCTGGACAACTGTCAGATCAGCAGTCTTCCCCATGATTGTGTAGCCTAGTGAACCAAACTGAGAGACCATTTTGAAGGCTCAGGAAACCTTTGCAGGTGTTTTGAGTTGATTAGCTGATTGGCATGTCACCATATTCCAATTTGTTGAGATAGTGAATTGGTGGGTTTTTTTGAAATGTGAGCCAAAATCATCACAAATAAAAGAACCAAAAACTTAAACTACTTCAGTCTGTGTGCACTGAATTTATTTAATACACGAGTTTCACAATTTGAGTTGAATTACTGAAATAAATGAACTTTTCCACAACATTCTAATTTATTGAGATGCACCTGTATATCGCACACTGCTAAGTACAAAGCACACATAATATTATTAAAGTCTGTTTTTGCCTCAGAGTAAGAAATAAAACAGGTAAATCTAATATTAAATAAGTCACACTGTAAGATATAAAGTCGCAGTTATGAGAAATGAAGTTGCGTTTTCACAATTGTTCTGAAAAATTCAGACAGATTTTCTGCAAACTTTTAGGGGCAAAATAGCAATTTCAGGTTTTAAAGTGACCTCTGTGAGTGCAGTACTTTACAAATAATGCAAGCACTAATAACAAGCAACAGTGGACCTTCATGGCCTACAAAATTTTGCAAATGTGATGCACCTTTAGAATAAACAATGCAATAACCGTCAAAACAACATTAAAGCTGCTGTGTATAATTTCTGCAGCACCAATGGCATCCGATGGCATATATAATGATCACGTCTATGTTTTCCTGTCTTCGATTATTTAAACAAATACTCATGAGATCCCCCTGCAATGATTTTCTGGAAAAGGATATCTGTCCTCAGAATTACAAAATGAACCATGTTTCTAAAAATGGTAGTAGCTTCAGTCAAGTGAGTTTTCTTTTATTCAAGCTGTGACTTCACAAATAATGGAACCAAATTGTAATCTTTTCTTTTTTTTCTACCTTGGGATAGAAATAATCCCCGCAGAGAACAGAGGAGAAGCTAATATCCTTGTTTCCTTGAAGGGGTGAGATATGGTGTACTCAAGGGAACCTATGAAGGAAAATACATAAAGTAAACATGTTTTTTTCCACTGTGGCCTGAATAAACCCCTCTTTTGTGCAGAGATTTAATGCTTGAGCACTTATTTATTTAGTCTTGTGGCTTCTACTACCCCTTGACCCTTGCCCTTACGTCCTCTCTTCAAGGGTGATTCATTTCCACTTGCATACAAAAGGTTGACTGATGTTATTAAAACACTATGTTGTGGCGTTGTTTTCTGTGGTAACACTGGTAACCGTTGCAATCAAGTAATTTCATTGGCACATATCACATAGTCACACTTCAGAACTACTGTAACTCAGGTTTCTTTTTGAGATTTAATTCTTTAAGTTTATCTGACCTTGAATGAGATTTGTAGATCTAGATATCCCTGGATGTTGTGTGTATCAAGCTACACAGGTTCACTGAAGTCATTGCAGAGGCAAAATAAGGAAAAGAAGATACACACACTCGAGTTAATGCCACACTCCTTAAGCTGAGATTTATCCCCAATCATTGTTTGTGTGTTGTCATGGGGTTTGCCACAAGTGCGTCCCAGGCTTCCTAGTATTTCAGCAAATGGCCATCTGCATGTAAACGACCAGCTCTGAGACAGATCAGATCACCCAGCAGTCGCTTTGGTGAGAATATTGCCCAAGTGGAATGGAAACTTCATTTCAGGGCTAATATTAGCCTGGCCCTCTGGAAAATTCCTTCTAAAAGTTCACAAGCTGAGAAAAGGCAAAGAATTTGTTTGGTGTTTTGCTTGACAGTATACACAAAACGAGTTTTTGCCTTTGTCTTCGGGATATGCATTAAAGGTTCACGCTTGTCCTTTTACAGGCTTTCGGTGTTTATTGAGTTGAAATAAACACCAGCTATCAGAAACAGGAGCTAATTCGGTCCTTCTTCGAAAGTCTTTTTAGAAAGCACGAGGCTTATAACATGTTTGTCCACTCCAGTGGAGATTTCTCACCAAGACTGGACTACTTTTGTTCAGAGACACAATAGACAATGTTTTGAGACTGAACCCAGTTACTCCAGACCTCTAGACCTTCAATATCAAAGACAAAACACTTCAGTGTTTTGGGAAACAGGGTCAGACTTTTGAACTTAGTAGAGAGAGTGTGGCTTCATGCCAGAGACACTCTAGTGTTGATTGTACAGGTACAGAGTGTAATGAAATAAGAAGTAAGTGGTTGATGTATAATTTGTTAAAATGTGGTGTAGAAGCCACAGTAGGATTGTTGCTGTTGTCAAACATTTTGATGCTAATACCATTATCAGCCTGGCAACAGCCGTTACACACTCTAGGATCTGTGCGTGTGGCCAAAAATGAGAAGTCTGTCATCATTTACTCCCCCTCATGTTGTTCTAAACCTTTTGAATGACTTTTTTCTGTGGAACACAATAAAATACCTCAGCGTTTTGAAAGGAAATTGGGTCCAGTGTTATTTTGTGTTCTGAACAGAAAATAAAGTCATGCAGGTTTGAAATGGAAATACCTTTAAGCTCGACTACACTTTGATATAGTTAGAAATCACATTGCATATGTGTAAATATTCATTTATACCCGTACACAAATATAACATATATCCATATATTAAATACATTGTCATATGTATGTTCACGTCCTAAAACTCGCAATACATGTTGATATTATTTGATATAGTTTTTAAAAATTAGACATGTTTTTGTATGCAAGATGTTTTAATAAAGTTGCATATATAAATAAAATGTATCATTAACATATATGGTATTATCATATAGATATTAACATATGCGCATATACAAATTTTAAAAGCAACAGTTCTTTCTGGTCCTCCAGTCTGACTGGCTGAGACATTCTTGTGATATCAGAAATCCAGCCATTTTATTGTTTGTATCACTCCGCTTGCTGTATTTATCACAGCGAGTTTCATGCTGGATGCCCAAATCTACTATAATTTTATAGATGCTATTTTTCTGTCACAGAATGTAGTGTTAACAGTGTTTTAGGTGAGAATGTACTCGTTTACACTTCAAATATGTGGTTTGTTAATAAAGATAGTGTTTATTTGAAAATTTGCTTTAGTGTTTTTTGGAGATGTTAGCCCCAGGGCGTCAACGAACGGCTGTTCAGCACCCATGAACCCAGAAGCAGCCTTACCTCGGCCAGATCTTCTGGAATTTGCAGCTGACTCTGATTTTTCTGTAGTGGTTAAACATGAGCTAGAATTTGTAGGGGTGTAACGATACATGTATTCATGTTGAACCGTTCGGTACGAGGAAAATAAAAGAGCTTAAAGCGTTTGAAATATAATGTACTCCAGTAGGGTTGTGACGGTGAGGTAGTAAATGTAAATGCCAGTGCGCATTTTACTTTCACTTTCGAATTAGTGGCATTTTGGCATCAATTGATTGAATGGACAACATCAAAACAGTATGACAAACTCACTTATATTAAACATAGAATGTTTAATTTATTAACAAAATAAGTACAAATACACCATGCTTTAGGCCTATATTAAAATAACAAACAACTTATGCAAATTTTTAATATAAAACACTGAAAATAAGCAATCACGGTGGAACCAAATTAATAAGAAACAAATGTTTAAAAAAGCTTCCAAAATCATCTTAGATGATAGTTAGTTTTAATAAATAATAACAAAAAAATGTAAAAATCAAGAACATTTCTCTGGCAATTCTTTGTTTTTGCTATATCGAAAACATACCGCCCTATGACACCACTGTGTCATATCGAACTGAATCGTGAATTTTGTGAACTGTTATACCCCTAATAATTTGTTTTGGTTAAATGTAAAGAGCAGTCTTTGGTCTTATTTTCTTCTTTGTTCCAGAGCAAACAGTTTTGGCAAAGGGCAAAATCTCTTATTTATAAAATGGTAGTGGATTTGGGTGTCTGGCATGATGGAAATACTGCAAGCGATACAAACGGTAAAATGATTGGAGTTCCGATATCACTAGAATATCACACTCCTCTCAGCCAATCAGATTCGAGGACCAGATCAAACTGTGTAAATAAGCAATATCACACAAGTCGGCGGGCTTATGGCCGAATCACAGCTGTGCCGACATACAGCCATATCTCTTATTTATGAGTGTGATGTTGTGTTTATACAACAGTTTGATGGCAAGAGTGTGTAAATACATAAAATAACAACGGAGTGTCTTTAAAAGCCCTCTTTTGTGCAGAACTACTTCTTTCCGCCACAGATTCAAATCTTAAGTTGACAGTTTAACAGCTGAGCCCAAGCCTCCATTACTAATTCCAGTAACTAGTAACGAAGGAATGTTAAATTGATTGATAGCTTATTGTATCACTGGATTACTCTATTAAAAGCAGTGTATTATGTATAGTGTATTCGTTTGAATGTCCAGCTTGTATTATCCTTTCATCTGTTAAGGGTGATTCCTGATGACAGTGCTGCTCGGTGCATTTGTTGGCTGTGCACAAGCTTTTTGGAAGAAAAAAAATAACTTCCTTGTTCAAAACTTCACTTTTTTCAATTCTCGTAAAAGAGTCTCTTGTCGCCACCTAATAACAGATCAATGAAACTAAATCACCATCATGAACGCACACACACTGTTTCCTAATACTAAATGTTACTAGAATTTATATAAAATGTAATTTATTGAATAATAATATTCAGCAAACAACAACAACAGCCGTCCTGAAAGTTGCTAGGCAGTGTAGTCATCTGAGATCTTGCCAAAAGTATTTGCTCTGGAACAAATTATATCACCCAGAACAAATTATATCTCATGTTTAACCACTACAGAGACATCAGAGCCAGCAGTAAATTCTAGAAGATCTGGCCGAAATAAGGCTGCTCTCGGTGGGTTTATGTGCGCTGTACGACCACTGATGTCCTGGAGCTCACATCTCCGAAAATGTTGAAGCAGTCTTTATTAACAAACCGCATATTTGTCCAAACAAGTACATTCTCGCCCTAAAATCTCTTAAAACTACATTTTGTAGCACAAAAACAGTATTATTGTTAAATTATAGTGGATTGTGGTGTCCGTCATGATACTCGCTGTGAGAAATACGGCAAGCGGAGTGATACATGATACAAACGGTGAAGCGGTTGGAGGAGCTCTGATATCACTCTAATATCGCACTCTTATCAGCCAGTCAGATTCGAGGACCAGAAGGAACTGTTGTATAAAATTATATAATGCCTTAGTGACATACAAAGCAATATCCCTCTTGATATAGGGCAGTATATCTCATTTATTACATTTGCCTTATATTTGCAACCTGTAATGTGTTAGAAAACACATTGTGTATGTATAAATACACTTTTTAAAGAATGATTTGCATCTTAACCGACATCTTAACAACTCTATTACTTCCTAGGTAAATCTCACCTGGCAATAGTCCAGCGGGTCAACAATGAAGGAGAAGGCGACCCATTCTATGAAGTGCTTGGCATTGTCACCCTGGAGGATGTCATTGAAGAAATCATCAAGTCTGAAATCCTGGATGAGACAGACTTATATAGTATGTGCCAAGAAAGTCTTGTGTTTTCTTTACAAAACAGTTTAAATAGTACATTATAAAATGATAAATAAGTGTAAATTGTACAATACTAGCTTGTTAAAATACCTCACAGATTCTTCAGTCTTTTGCTATGGCATAGTTTTCTGTAGTGAAATTTCAACAGATTCTTTCAGCTTTCACTTTCGGCTAGCTTAACATTACAAAAACTTTTTTAAGTGTCATTGTAAATATACATAAAAGGGAAGGTGTTTTACACAGCATTTAACTTTCTTCCCGTCATCTCACTTTTCCTACAGCCGACAACAAAACAAAAAAGAAAATCACCCATCGAGAGAGGAAGCAGGATTTCTCGGCTTTCAAGCACATGGACAATGAAATGAAGGTTAAAATATCACCTCAGCTTCTACTGGCTACTCTGCGTTTCCTAGCAACAGGCAAGTGTACTGCATTGCTGCTTGATTTACCCCAGTGTGTCCTGTGACTGTAGTATGGTTAGGCTGCTCACACAGAGGAGGAGCTTGGCCTCTGGTTTTTGGTAAAAGTTGTGCCATGATGTTGATGTTTTTTTTTGGTTTGCATTCTAAGGTTTTGCATTTAGAGAGCGGCAACTTGTTTGGGTTAGCATATAAAAGAATGCCTTCGGGGAAACAGCCAAGAGTAAGAATTAAAAACATCTTTGACAGTGGCAAAAAAGCTTTCTCTATTACGGTTTTGGTTTCATAATGTAACTTTTTTTAAGAAGGGAAGAAGATTTGGTTTAGAAGCCACAGTAGGAATATTGTTATGGTTTTCTGTTGTCAAAGGTTATGTTGCTGTACTGCTTTAACAGATTTTTTTTAAAAAACCAGGCTGTGAAAACAATTTGATTAAACATGAAATATCATATTAGATAAATAACATACACTATAGTTCATCATTTTTGGGTTGGTAAGATTTTTTAATGTTTTAGAAAGAAGTTTCTTTTGCTCCCCAAGGCTGAATTTATACAGCAGAAATACAACAAAAAGTAATACAAAAAATAGTGTAATATATTGTAAAATGACATTTATTCCTGTAATGCAAAGTTGAATCTCTGAATTTCGGCAGCCATTACTACAGTCTTCAATGTCACACAGTCCTTCAGAGATCAGACTAATATGCTGATTTGCTGCTTAGTAAATGTTTAAGTTGTAACCTAAGAAATGTTGTTTCAGGGTCCAAGCCTCTAACTGTTTCACTTGAGAATATTATCTCAGCAACCATTTATAAAAAGCAGTTTATTCATATTACACATTTAAGCTAAGCATTTAAATATGTATGTATTAGCACTGTTCTAAATATACATTAGCATCATTTGATGTTTTCTTGTGGCATCTGATGGAGGTGTTTGGACCCGGAAGTGTTAACGCATGACATCAGGCTTAACAAGTGGGTTGTCAGTGTTGAAAACGGTATTTTTGTGGAACTTTTTTTTTTCAGGATTCTTTAAAGATCAGAGAAAATAACTATTTATTTGAAAATATTTTGTAAATAAATGTCTTTACTGTCACTTTTGATCAATTTAATGCATCTTTACTAAATAAAAGTATAACTTTTTTTAAAACATATCTTACTCACCTCAAAATTTTAAATGTTAGTGTAAATTATATATATATATATATATATATATATATATTTTTTTTTTTTTTTTTTTTACATACAAACAGTAAAAAATAAATGTATTCCCCTACAACAGACCAGTTTTAGATTTTCTGTAAGACAGTTTACAAAAAAATGTAAAAAATCTAAGATTACGAGATTAAAGTAGTAATGTTTTGAGAATAAAGTTGAACTTTCGAAGAATAAAGTCCAAATATTACAAGAATAAAGTCGAAATTACGAGAATAAAGTCAAAATATTCTAAGAAAAAAGTCCAAATATTTGGAGTCAAATTATGAGAATAAAATCGAAATGTTTCGAGAATAAAGTCGAAATTTTGAGAATAAAGTCAAAATATTTTGAGAATAAAGTTGAAATGTTTCAAGAATACAGTTGAAATTTCGAGATTAAAGTTGAAATGATTCAAGAATAAAGTCGAAATGTTTTGAGAATAAAGTCAAAATTATGAGAAATCGTAGTAACTTAAGTTATAATATTTTGAAAGTATAGCCTGCACATGCAAATGGCCCGGATTGGGAGCACCATGAGAAGTAGCCAGACCACCGGAATTATTTGAATATATGCAGAATTATTAGCTGAATACATACCATGTGTCATACTCACAGGGACAGTATGCTTGGAAATAAATTTCACGTCTTTGGTTGCATTCATTAGGCCTATTTGTAGTGTGCCAGCCACGCATTAATAGCAATAAGCTTTGTGCTTTTGGTACTTTTAATATAAAACAGTCTCAGTCTCAGCTTTCAAAATCTGTCAGTTTTATAGCAAAAGTGTTTTACACGCTCTTTAATGTGGCAGGATAGATCACTGTATTGATGTGAATCAGTCGTCTTTTCGATTACAATGACATTCTTTTCATTAAATTATACTGTTTTCTTTGTGAAAATTCTTACTCCGCAAAAAACGTCTGTGGCATCCAATCTTTCATTCTTCACGTGTAAACAATAATACATTCTAAAGGTTGAAGTGGACTTCAACTCGTTAACATAACTTATATTGCTGTCTTTTCTGAGATAAAAAAGAGACTATTCACAAGCTGTTTAATTCACGATGTAATACAGTAAATGATTAGAAATAATATTTAACGTCTTCCATTCCTTCCATTATTTGTAGCACGCCAGCTACCCAGTTTTATCATGAAATACAAATTATAAATGTGTCTTCCTCTTTATTTAAAGTTTATAACACAATATAAACATGAAGGAACATCAGAAGGAATGAAAAACATTATTGTAATAGACATATTGGTTGTATTTCACTATAAAACTGACAGATTTTGATAGCTGAGACTTTGGGATATCTCCCAGTGCTCCCAGTCTGGGCCATTTGTGTGCAAAAGGCTAGAATATACTCTCAAAATATTATAACTTTAATCAAGAAACATTTCGACTTTATTCTTGTAAATGTGATTCTTTACAACTTCAGGCCTAAGAAAAATATGATTTCCACAAAAATATGAAGCAGCACAACCATTTTCAACATTGATGACAATTTTTTTTACTCTATTTTTAATCAAATAAATGCATCCTTGCAGAGCATAAGGGAAAACTTATGAATGGTAATGTACATTATATTTTTGTATAGTTGCTGATTCTTGCATTCTTGCAGAACTGTTCAGGCATTTGGCACAACCTCCTACAAGTCATTTCCCTTTGCTTTACTGTCGATCAAGCCGCTGTTAAAAGGTCCCAAGGGTGGTTGTGCAAAATAGAGACAAAAAGGGCATGCCAAACATATTCTGACTGGTGTTCCCCTTTAAACCTAATGCCGGGATTTGGTGAGAACTTTCCCGTTGTGGCTTACGCTAATCATTGATTAACAAATACAATACTATTAGCGTTTCCTGGTCAAGGAGGGACCAGTTGCCAGCTTACAGATACTGTAAACAGAACAATGTTACAATGAGTTATTTGGCAACAGACAATAAAAATATCATAAGTGTTATCCGAAATAAAAAAGAAAACTGTTTTTGCTTTTCCATGTTTCAGAAGACTTAAAATGGTCAGAGAAGATTCATAAGGCAACATTTAAGCATTTAAATTGACAAGCAGTTACTGAAACATAATGTGCCTGTCAAAAGCTGTGTTTGTCCTCTGTATTCTAGAACATCATCAATCCAAGGTTTACTAATATACTTTGTGAAACCTGAAAATGCAATATTACCTTTACCCATGGTTTGAAATGGCCACATGAAGATAATGATTATGTCACCTTTTCTTTACAGAAGTTGAAGCATTTAGTCCAATCCAGATGTCTGAAAAGATTCTTCTGCGTCTCCTCAAGCACCCCAACGTCATCCAGGAGCTCAAATATAATGAGAAGAATAAGAAGGCCCTTGAGCATTACCTCTTCCACCGCAACAAACCCGTGGACTATTTCATCCTCATTCTGCAGGTCAGCTTGGTTGTTTGGTCCAGGGCTGCAGAAGGCATAGAGAGAAGGGATTGAGGTTATTAGCCTAGAACAAGCTGGGATTTTCACAAGTATTTAACACGCCCATTATGAAAAGTTTCAACTAGTGTACCTATGTGAAAGAAAAATATTGTAGTGAGTATTGCGAAAGATAGCCTTGCTTCTAAAGGAGAAACCGAAACAAAAAATCTCCATCAGTATTAACACTATCTACTTGAAGGTGCTTAGAAAAAGTTACTAGCTGTATTGAACATCTGGATTTCAATGTCATCTGTTCTCTAAGGGGAAGGTGGAGGTGGAGGCAGGGAAGGAGGGAATGAAGTTTGAAGCTGGAGCTTTCTCGTCGTATGGGATGATGGCTCTCACCGCTTCTCCAGGTAAGCACGACTAAATCCAAATGTCTTCGATTTCATTTACTGAATCCCAATTTTAATACATGTACAAAGAACAAAAAATATATGCTTACTGTGCTAGTAATGAAAAATGTCATACTTACATCACCCTTGTAGTTTTAAGGAATAGTTTACTTAAAAATGAAAATGTACTCATTCTCAGGCCAAGATGTAGATGAGTTTGTTTTTTCATGAGACCAAATTTGGAGAAATTTAGCATTACATCACTTGCTCTCCAATGGATTCTCTGCAGTGAATGGGTGCCGTCAGAATGAGAGTCTGAAGAGCTGATTAAAACATCACAATACTCCTCAAGTAATCCACATGACATCAGTCTATCAGTTAATGTTCTGTGAAGTGAAACAAACAAATCCATCATTAATATATTTTAACTTCAAATCCTTGTTTCCGGCTAAAGTCCTCAATCCATAATATTGATTTCTCCAGTAAAAAAAAGTCTAGTTTGAACCAAAAGAGAAAAACGCACAGATCAAGCACTTTTGACAAGCCAAAACAGTTCTAAACCAAATGGATTTTGATGTGAGAGGACAACAGTGGTTGGACTTTTCACTGGAGGAAGCATTATTTATAGATTTTGGGCTCATATTTTGACCAGAAGTTTGAAGTTGAAACATCTAATGATTAACTTGTTTCTTACAAATGAACAGCTTCTAGCATCACAAGATGTTAATTGATGAACTGGAGTCATGTGGATTAATGTGTTGTTTTATCAGCTGTTTGGATTCTCATTCTAACGGCACCCATTCAGACAATCCATTGTTGAGCAACAAACTTAACTGCATCTTGCATGGGTGAGTAAATTTTCAAAAAAAAATTATTTTTGGGTGAACTGTTTCTTTAAGAAATAATACTGCAATGCAAAATTATCTTGATACCACATGATACACCCACATACCCTGCAATAGTGCAGAAGGTTGTGGGCTGTATTAGTCCAAAAAGTATGCGGGGATACATACTTTGAAGATCCACAGGAAGCGGAGCCTCATTCTGGCACCTTTGACATACTATTTTCAATATGCTATGATTTGAAATGCACTAACCCCAGTCAGGCACAATTGCATGAAGATTGTGATTGAGACACTGTATCAGAATGTATCAGAAATTCAAAAAATATCTTAGAAGGTCTCATTCCAAAGGTCAAATGGTAAGAGAATTTGAAACTGCTAGTGGTCTTGTACTTTTTTAAAAGTACTGGTAATGTAATCTGTAGGGGTGAGCAATATGATGGTAAATATATTAGTATGTCTGTGGCAGAAGAAATCTGTGAAATGATCAAGATTCTGCTATATATTTATTTCACACTACACATATTTGTGCACATGTTTGTACATATGAGAGCAATGCAGCAATACAGAGTGGGATCTGACAAGATGGATGGAATTATTACTGTTATTAATCATAATAAACAACTTTTTTGACAACTATTATACAGTAGTTTATTAGACATACTCTATATTGTCAAGCAACTCAAATGTGACCTGTCTTGTGTATTTTATAATGTTAGCTTTATTATTTTTAGTCATTTTGTAAGCAGATGTTTATGGACTGATGGAAGTTTTTTCTGATTAAAAAATGAAATTAAGCTTTTTAAAAGTGTTATTGTAAAAACACTTGATTAACCAGATGATAAACCGTTTTTGATTAAATTTAAAGAAACAAACAAAAAACTATATTTATATATTGTCTAAATATGTTACCATGATATAAAATTACTCCAGTTTGCTAAAATAAATCAAAATTGTAATATACAGTTGAGGTCAAAAGTTTACGTACACCTTGCAAAATCTGCAAGATGTTAATTATTTTACCAAAATAAGAGGGTTCATACAAAATGCATGTTTTTTTTTTATTTAGTACTAACCTGAATAAGATATTTCACATAAAAGATGTTTACATATAGTCCACAACAGAAAATAATAGTTGAATTTATGAAAAAAGACCCTGTTCAAATGATTCACAATTTTTTTTTTTTTTAGTCATAGTTTTTCATGAGTCTTGTTTGTCCTGAACAGTTAAACTGCTCAGTGTCCTTCAGAAAACTGCGGGACTCATACTGCAACTATTACAGAAGGTTCAAACGCTCACTGATGCTCCAGAAGAAAAACAATGCATTAAGAGCCGGGGGGTGAAAACTTTTTTAATTTGAAGATCAGGGTAAATTTAACTTATTTTGTCTTCTGGGAAACATGCAAGTATCTTCTGTAGCTTCTGAAGGGCAGTACTAAATAAGTAAATATGATATTTAGGGCAAAATAAGAAAAGTCAAAATAAGAAAAATACGTTTCCATTCTGTTCAAAGTTTACAACCCCGGCTGTTAATACATTGTTTGTTTTTTTCTTCTGGAGCATCAGTGAGCGTTTGAACCTTCTGTAATAGTTGCATATGAGTCCCTCAGTTGTCCTCAGTGTGAAAAGACTGAATTCAAATCATACAGTCACTGTTGGAAAGGGTTCAAATACACAAAATAACTGTTCAGAACAAACAATGCACTCGAACAATTATTACAAAAAACAAGAAAGTAAATGAAAGGCTACAACAGAAAGTAAATGAAAGGCTTTCATGTATAAA
Organism: Labeo rohita; assembly: GCF_022985175.1. Taxonomy (NCBI): domain Eukaryota; kingdom Metazoa; phylum Chordata; class Actinopteri; order Cypriniformes; family Cyprinidae; genus Labeo; species Labeo rohita. The sequence goes on along the minus strand of NC_066869.1, from coordinate 28,729,249 downwards.
TGGTGGAGTGTTTTTAAATTATTTTGAAAAGCTTTAGATCAATCAGAAATTTGTAGGAGATGAATACTCTGCCAAATTGTAACCATGTGCTACTAGTTTAGGGAAAATACCACAGAACATAGGTGACCTCTGCTGGTGACAACATGGACCTACAGTAATACTTATAATGCTTTATTATGATTTTCAGATTTAAAAAGTGGTATTTAGTGATTTTCTCCACTCTTTGATCTCCTCAGTCCTGTTCCTTTCATTTCTAACTTTCCGTCACCTTGTATTTGTGTTTTCCACCTTCTTGTGATGCTTTTCTCTTCCTCGTACTCTTTATTCTTCTCTGCAGTTCCTCTCTCCCTGTCTCGTACCTTTGTGGTCAGTAGGGCTGAGTCTGTTGCTGGATCTCCAGGTATAGTTAAACCAACATCCTTGACACACGTGTCCTAAATTTAGTTTCGATGCTTATAAGTCCAGTTGAAACAATGTCATAATCAATTGTGACTAATCAAACAACGGAAAGGTCAGACATCTGTCTGTGACTCATTGTAAACCATGCCGTATGTTACAGTAAAACCACAGAATCCCTCCCACACATTTTTACTTCACAGGGGTCCTGGAGTAAAGGCCGACATTGGGGCCATACACACACACACACACACACCCCTCTGTACATAGTCACCCACACACACATGCACACACATACTGTTCCCTGTTCTCACATACCTCATGCTGACTACCAGCATGTAGGGTTCAGAGTTGGGCCCCTTCAGGCCAGCATTGGAGCCTTGAACTAAAGACGTGGTGGCTCCCTCACTCCACTCACACATCCAAACACGGATTACATACATTCCAACCAAATTGTGGCATTAACACACCCCCGCTGTTGAAACCTGTGTGTGTTACATGTGTATGTGTGTTTATGTGTAAGACCGTGAAAGAAAGCATAAATGTGTGTACTGAAGTGCGAAAGTGTGCATATTAGAGCATCTGTTAGCTCGTATTAGTGTGTGCGAGTAAAGAGAATGTTTGTGTGTGTGCACTTGTAAATTTCCCCCCTCTTTATGAAGTGGAAAACATAAGCTGTGTTTAATTAAAAACAAGCCAGTCTTCACTTTGAAAGCTCTTAGGCTTTTTATCATACTCTTGCCAGCGGCGACACTTTACATACATGAAACACCCCCTTCATAACTAGCGACGGTATTATTGAGTTCTAAAAAGCTGTTACAAGCTATTATAAAATGATAATATACCATGTGCTACTTAGCGTCTCTATAAAATTGGATTTGAGGGTCTAGTCTCTAAACGATTTAGTATGCTGGAAAAGCCATGAATATCTACAAAAGTACACTACTGGTCAAATGTTTTGGATCGATTAGCTTTGTTAATGTTTTGGAAAGAAGTGCATGTATTTTTTCAAAAATACGGTACTGCTGTGAAATATTGTTACCGTTTAAAATATCTATTTTATATGTGAATATATTTTAATTTGCCGATTTGCTGTTCGATAAACATTAATAATTTTAAAGAAGTTCACTTCCATAACTAAAATGTATAGGTAATTTACTCACCCCTTTGTCCGATATCTTCATGTCTTTCTTTCTTCAGTCGTGAAGAAATTATTTTCTGAGGCAAATACTTCAGGATTGTTCTCCATATACACTGTAAAAAATACAATTTGTTGAGTCAGCTTAAAATAATTTGTTACCCCGCTGCCTTAAAATGTTAAGTTCAGTCAACTCAAATATTTAAGTTGTCACTTAGTATAATTTAACATTTCAAGTTGAATAAACTTTTTTTGAGTTGACTGAACTTAAATTTTAAGGCAGCCAGGTTACAAATTATTTTAAGTTGATTCAACAAATTGTTTTTTACAGTGTAGTGGACTTCAATGGTGCTCGCAAGTTTGAACTTCCAAAATGCAGTTTCAATGCAGCTTCACAGGGCTGATGATCCCAGCTGAGGAAGAAGGGTCTTATCTCATTTTCTAAAAAAAATTACAATTGATATACTTTTTAATCTCAAATAATTGTCTTGTCTAGCTCTGCGTGAAATCTGTGTATTCCAGTTCAAGACAGTTAGGGTATGTTGAAAACTCCCATTTAGTTTTCTTCTCCAACTTCAAAATCGGCCTTCATCGCTGTTTTACCTTTTTTGTAAAGGGCGCTTGATCTTCTTTGCATGTTCATTTTGTAAACGCTGGGTCAGTATTTCTGCAGCAATGTAGGACGATTTTAAAGTTGGAGGAGAAAATGAGATGGGAGTTTTCCGACATACCCTAACTCATGAACTGGAATACGCAGAGTTCACGCAGAGCCAGACAAGATGAGCATTTGAAGTTAGAAAGTATATAAATGGTCAATTTTTTGTTTTTAGAAAATAACCAATCGTTTTGCTAGATAAGACCCTTCTTCCTTGGCTGGGATAGTTCAGAACCTTTTAAAGCTGCACTGAAACTGCATTTTGGAAGTTCAACCATTGAAGTTCACAATATGGAGAGAAATGCTGAAATGTTTTCCTTAAAAAATATAAAAATACAACTGAAGAAGAAAGACATGAACATCTTGGATGACAAGGGGGTGAGTGAATTATCTGTAAATTTCTGTTCTGAAAGTTTTAAACAAGTTTCAAACACACCCCGATTCTATCACTCCCCTATTCTCATGCCATTGGTTAAGCCATTGTTGATTATATCTGTTTGTTTTTTCCATGATTAATACATTAACGATGCTTTCTTTTTTCCTGTGCAGAAAACAAATCCCCTCCTCGGTCATTTGGACTGAACCATTCTGACTCGTTAAGTCGTAGCGAGCGGATTGAAGCCATCACACCATCGCTGGGCAGCAGTAACCACCAGCTCAATGCCTTCCTGCAGATATATGTGCCGGACTATTCTGTCAAAGCTGTGACAGACATACAGTATATTAAGGTAAACAGAATTGCACAAACATGCAAGCGTATTTGCAGTTTCTGCACATTTTCTTGTAGTTACAACCAACATAAACAAAACAAAATCCATGTAATTCTTCAGAAAACATACATTGTGTATTTTTTTTTTACATTGTTGGGGCGGCCATTGTGGCGCTCAGGGTTCAGACTTTGGTCTAAAAACCAAGGATGGACTATTTTGGTCTTGGAGGGCCACTGTCCTGCAGAGTTTAGCTCCAAACCTAATCAAACACGCCTGCCTGTAGCTTCTAATGATCTTGAAGACATTAATTTGCTTGTTCAGGTGTGTTTGATTAGGGTTGGAGCTAAACTATGCAGGGCAGTGGCCCTCCAGGCCTGAAGTCGCCCATCCCTGCTCTAAACTGCGGCCTAATGGCTATATTCCATTGGCAGACTGGGCCTATTGCTCAGTGATGAACATGTAATGTGGCTTAGTTACAAACTGCTGGCTGTGGCTCAGTGGCAAATGTGGATTTGAGTGTTGGCTCTGGGACAGGGTTGTGTGGCAGATGGAGACATGGGTTTTTTGTTAGGGATGCATCGAAATGAAAATTCCAGGCCGAAACTGAAACCGAAAATTCAGGATGCACTAATTACTTACTATTTTATTAAATAGTATAAAGCAATTTTGTACGTTTTTTATTGTATTTAACTCAATAATTTGAATGATACTAAATTAAAAAAAAAAAAAAAACACTCACACAGAAGCCAATAAAATAAACATAAGCCAGACACAAATTAACACAATAAAACTGGACAGAAAATATAATAATATTAAATATCAATATATTATTTTTATTTAGTTCTATGCAACAGATGCACCATATGCTGTGCACCATATATAGACCTTATAGACATTAGATATATTTTTGGCTCATATTTTCGGCCGTTTCTCTCTTTCGGCCAGAAACCGAAAATGACATTTTCGGCCGATAATTTTCGGGGCCAAAAATTCGGTACATCCCTAGTTCTTGTTGGTCATCCACATTGGCTGATGTGGCAATGGAGTGAGCTCTTTTAGAAAAAAAAACAAAAAAAAAAATTCCAAAGGAGGGAACTGAAAGCAAACAGCTGAGAAAGAAAATACATGTATAACAGTATATTGGATCTGGGCAGCTCTTAAAGTGACAGCAGTCTAATATTCCTGCTGTCTGTCATTCGTGTCAAACAACAAAAAAAGAGAAAATCTCTCACTGCTCTTGACTAAATCTCTTTTGTACCTTTAATAAAAAAGAAATTTATATTTAATATACACAGTGACAAATATAAAGTGTTTTTATTCATTTGATTACTTTTTACAATGTTATTTGTCTGCCGCAGTTTTTTTTTTTTTTGTCCTATTGCTTGTAATTAGTTTCTTATTCTTATTTATTAACTGTTTACTATGGAAGTAAAAAGGTAATTGCAACTTTTTATCTCACAATTCTGACTTTTTTTCTCAATTGCAACTTATAAAGTCAGAACTGCAAGACATAAACTCACAATTCTTAAAACATACTGTATCAGTCTGTATCATAATTGCAAGAAAAGTCAGAATTGGGAGCTTAATTGCAATTGTGAGTTTATATCAATTCTAAGAAAAAAAAAAGAACTGTGACTTTATATCTTCTCAATTGTGCGTTCATATCTCAAAATTCTAAGTGAAAAATGTGAGAGAAAAAGAAAGAAATGCTGATGTCATAAAAGACCTTATTTAAAGCAGAAATAACTGTATCGTGATATATATCGTTACCATAAAATAAAATTACTCGTATTGTATTTTGCTGACTTGTGTACTTACACTATCCCAGATGTTTCCCAGAATGTTTAAATCCAGAGAAATAAGCAATTTTAACTAGTGTAACGGACCATGTCCTTGCGTCGCCTGCCAGTGACGTCATACACCCTTGATTTTCCGCTTTCATTTTGTAGAAAACATGGAAACCCCAAAGACACTATAATATGTTATGCATTTTATTAGACAGGTGACGAACGCAGAGAGTAGCATTATAACAGAACTTTCAACACACTCATATGTATCTAGAAAAGAGCGTAGGCGTTCGACCGTGGCATAATAAAAGTTCCGATCGTGCTCTCCCCTTAATAACGATCGCTCCAGCGTCCTCGTTTCGCTTCCGTGACTTTCAGCCCACCCTGCTTCATACTACAGAGACCTTAATAAGTCTTTAATACATTAGCTAATCCATGGACATGATTTCTGCCTGAATCCCGACGGATTGCATCGGCCATGGAAATGAAGACTACAACTCCCATGATTCCACACTCAATCACAGTGTCATCAAACTACGCCTTTGTTTATTTGTTTGTTTTGAATATGCGCCCTCTAGCGGTGAAAACTTGCATATTGTGCCTTTAAGAAGCAACAAGCCAGACAATCTGTCCACCTTATTTTGATGATTTAGATGGTTTGAACCCATTTTGTTTCTCGTAACCCCTTTTCTGTGTGTTATTAACAGGTAACACGCCAGCAGTATCAGAACGCCGTCATGGCTTCACGCATGGACAAGACGCCACAGTCCTCAGAGAGCGAGTACACCAAAATCGAAATGACTTTGACAGACCTCCACGATGGATTGACCGATGAAACCACCACTCTGTTCAACCAGACACAGAACTGCGTGGCCCACAACAAGGCGAACCACACAGGCCACAGCGAAGGGGCCATCTAGCCCTCAGTGGGGTGGTGGAGCAAAGTGGATAGCAGAACCCTGGAGCTGCACACCACCCCAAACCACTCCGATCTGGTAGCGCGATGCTACCGGGACCTGTGCTTGAGCTGACCCAAGGCAAAATGGGATAATCCAGTGACCCGTTCCGGTCCCATTCATTCCGATAAACCGCAGCGTTTATGTCCCCCAGACCAAAGAGTTTGGAGGATGGACATTTTAGTGCTCCGACGAGCCCCTCCAGCTACACTCAAACTGCCCCGTGACGTTGGCAAAACACAAAAGATATACTCCAGGCAGATGGTGTAATAGGGTAAATCAAAGACTGTTCCAAATACCGCTTTGAAGGAAACCGTGAACCGTGAACCAATTCTACTCACATATTTATTTATTTTGTATGCATTTGTACATACATGTCTGAGGATATAATTGTCGGCACATGCAAACACCTGTCTGTAAATTGTGCATGTGTATGTGTGTGCCTCTATGAGTGTCACTGATATCATGCACATGCTATATATATACATAGTTACAAATACAGCATTGTATATGTACCGGTGAGGGTCTTTTACATGTATATTTCAGAAATGCTTATTTTTATTGTTCTAAATCTGGTATATCCCACAAAACCTTTTACACCTTTTTAAAAAAATGAATCATTATATTGCCTTTAAAAAAATCATATTAATTTTTTAACATGTGCAATGAAACACATTTTATTTAAAAGATGATTTATCATGATTACTGTATTGTAAATTATAGTTCTATTTGTATGCATTTATTGTATCACATTTGTATATTTGTTCTGAGATATTTTGGATTCACTTCCAAGGATGAACAGGTCCAGTTTTGTCCGCTTTAAAATGTTAATTCTATCAAAGGCACAATAACTTTACGTTTAAAGCTGAAGGCAGTCTTATTTAAATTAAACAACAGACCTGTCAGGACTTTATGCAAGGGAGAATCAATATGCATCCGTCCGATTCCTAGCTGAATCCAGGCCGTAACAAAATAAGTCTTTACCACGTTATTAAAATAACTACTATATTAAATTGTTTTACCCATCATACATCTGTAAGAAAGGTGCCATAGTGTTTAAATGGCTGTACTTGTGTGTATTACCTTTATGTATATAATGTTAACTTTAATGGTTATTTATATGAATGCTGGAAACTCCTGCTATGCATACAGCTGTATTTTTTTTTTTTTTAATATAGTAGTAATAGTAATAGTTCACTCAAAATGAACAATTGCTGAAAATGTACTTACCCTTAAGCCATCCAAGATGTAGAAGAGTTTGTTTTGGAAATAGATTTGAAAAAATGTACCGGTGGATCATCTGCAGTGAATGGGTGCCGTCAGAGTCCAAACAGCTGATAAAAACCTACAAGCAATCCACACAACTCCAGTCTATCAGTTAACGTCTTTTTGAGAAAAAAGCTGCATGTTTGTAAGAAATAAATCTGTTGTTAAGATGTTTTTAACATTTTTTTTATAACAAATTGTAGTTTCCAGCTAAAATGTCCTCTGTCTATAATATTGCTTTCTCTAGTGGAAAAGTCATTTTGTCTGAATTAGGAGAGGAATATGCATAGATAAATCACTGTTTACATGTAAAAACAGCCCCCAAAATTTCTAAACAAATATGTAGGTGGATTTTGAATCGTGTGGATTACGTGTTGATTACTGTATTTTACCAGCTGTTTGAACTCCCATTCTGACGGCACCCATTCACTGCAGGGGATCCATTGGTGAGCAAGTGATGTAATGCTAAATTTCTCCAAATCTGTTCCAATGAAGAAACAAATTCATCTACATCTTCAGTGGCATGAGGGTAAGTACATGTTAGCAATTTGTCATTTTTTGGTGAACTATTCATTTTAAGATGAACCACTTATATTTTCTCCATTGCCATACTTTCCACCCCACCCCCTCCTTTTTTTTTTTTTTTTTTTTTTTTTTTTTTTTCTCAGTGACCCAAACCACCAAGATCATCAAACAGCATACAACTTATTCCTATAACCATTCCTATATGTTGTTATAGGTGGCAGCTGCGTGACCCTGTTTCTACAATGTCAGACTTTGTGGTAAATCTGATTCAGGCAGCTTTTAAGACTTTGCCCTAGATGTTTTCATGTGTTCAAATGGTTATTTGAACCACAGTGGATAAACAACAGTACTGCATTACTTGCATGATTTATACATGGGTCAGTACCACAGACAGCCACTGCTTGGCACTATGGTCTAACAATTTAGCCAAACTAAACCTTGACAAGGTTGTTATCTTAAAACTGATGCTCTTTATACCAAAGATTTTACTTAAGAGGTGAGATCAGAGATTGTTGGGCTTTATTTAGTAAATTAAAGCCAACTTTGATTATATTTTTTCCTAGACAGATGCTCTTATGGGGATAAATACAGGTTCTGGCTTTTTACATTTTTTTCTAATTTGCTTTGTTAATGAATTGTAGCTACTTTGTAACTAAAATGTAAACCCTAGGGAGGAAAACGGTTCTAGAAAGTGCTATTAAACATTCTTCAGTTTCACTGTGGTACTGTGTTCTTTGTGCTGTTCTTTCAAAAAAAATCAACAATTTGCATTTTTATAAAGAAATCCTACAACTGCACAAGCTTCAACACTGTTAAACAACAGGATATTTCGCAAAGAAATTAAGGTTTTTGAGGAAAACATTCCATTCCATTCCAGAATAAGGGTTTTAAACTATCTGTAATTTTCTAAAAAATAAATAAAAAATATACTTTCTAACCACAAATGCTTGTCTTTTACTAGCTCTAAGATACTTGTGGTTAGTTCTTCGTCTCTGTACTTCAGTTCAAAAAACACCAGGTCATGTTCATCTCCAACTTCAAAATCTTCCGACGTTGTTTTACCCTTTTTTATTATTATTATTTTTGTAAAGGGTATTTGACTTTCTTTGCACGTTTGTCGTTTCTTTGCGACTGAAGAAAGAAAGACACGAACGTCTTGAATCACATGGGGTTGAGCAAATTATCAATAATGAATCAAAAGAAAAAATTCCATAATTATGTAACAAGAATTTTTGACACTTCAAATGATGGTTGTTGTAATCATAGGGCTTCTATGCTTATTAATCCTGCTTTGGATCCTACGTCCACTGTGCCCTGCGTTTAAGCCAATGAGCTGTCCAATTGCGGTCCATGACGGCATCAAATCTGCACTGCAAAAGGACCGCCTCAACATCCGGCAACACACAGGCTTTCAATGACAGCGACTCAGAGGTGGAGTTTGGACCTACCCACTAAGGTATGCCTAGTTACTGATGTATTGTGGTAATTTGCAGGTCGTGTCAAAAAGTTGTTGGTCTAGATAAGCGGTGTATTCTGTATGTTTGACTCGTATACAGTAATGTTCTTCCAAATACTATAATTATAATAATTTTGAGCTTCCGGTGCGATACTTGGTCATTTCCAATCTGGCAACACTGCTGCTGTATTGTCCTGTTGCTTGTTACATATCATCCTGGTTTAGGCTAGTTAGGATGCCATGTTCCATGCTGTTCTTCATTATTCTAAGAACAGAAAACCTGCCAATACAGTGCCTTGCGAAAGTATTCATACCCCTTCGTTTTTTTCGAATTTTGTCATGTTGCAGCCTTATGTTAAACTGCTTTAAATTACTTTTTTCCCCACATCAATTTACACTCCATACACCATATCACAAAGCAAAAAAAAAAACAAAAAAGATTTGTGACAACTTTGCAAATGTAATAAAATAAAATGGAAATACGTACATTGCATAAGTATTCATACCCTTAACTTAGTACTTAGTTGAAGCACCTTTACAGCCTCAAGTCTTTTTGGGTATAATGTGACAAGCTTTGTACAACCGCATTTGGCAATTATCTGCCATTCTTCGCCTCACCTTTTCACCTCTCCAGCTCTGTCAGCTTGGATGGGGGCTGGCAGACATTTTCAGGTTTCTCCAGAAATATTTGATTGTGTTCAAGCCCAGGCTCTGACTGGGCCACACAAGGACATTCACATTTATAGAGTTGTCTATAAGCCAGTCTTGTTGTGTGCTTAGGGTCACTGTCCTGTTGGAAGATGAACCTTCTGCGCTGAGGTTCTGAATGCTCTGGATTGGGTTTTCATTAAGACTATCTCGATATTTTGGTGCATTGAGCTTTCCTTCTAATCTGATGAGTCCCTCAGTGCCTGGAAAACAGCCCCAAAGCATGAGGCTGCTACCAGCATACTTTACTTTTGGAATGGTACTCTGCAGGTGATGAGCAGTGCTTGGTTTCCTTCAAACATGATGCTTGGAATTGAGAGATTCATCAGACCAGAAAATCTTGTTTCTCACAGTCTGAGGGTCCTTTAGGTGCTTTTTTTCTTTTTTTTTTTGCAAATTCCAAGTGGGTTTTCATGTGTCTTCACTGCAGAGAGGACTGAGTTTGGCCGCACTTCCTTAAATGGTGTAGTGTTGCAGTGATGTTTATCCTTCTGTAAGTTTCTTCCATCTGCATATATGATTATGGAGCTCAACTAGAGTGACCATCAGCTTCTTGGTCACCAGTCTAACCAAGCCCCTTCTACATCAATTACTCAGTTAGGCCAGGGGACCAGCTCTATGAAGAATCCTAAGTGTTCCAAGCTTCTTCCATTATGGATAATGGAGGCTACATCCTTCTGTGAACCTTCAATGCAGGAGATTTTTTTTTCTGTGTTCTTCCCCAGATCTGTGCCTTGACACAAGCCTGTTTCTGAGTTTTACAGGCAGTTATTTTGACATCAGGGCTTGGTTTTTACTCTGATATGCATTTTTTACTATAAGGCATGTGCCTTTCCAAATCATACTCATATGAATTTGCCACAGGGTAACTCCACTCAAAGTGTAGTAACATCTACAAGCAATATGAGTGCTCCCCAGCTGAAATTCAAGTGTCCCAGAAAAGGGTATGAATACTTATGCAATGGAATAATTTTAGTTTTTTATTTCTAATAAATATCCAAAGTTGTTACAAACCTCTTTTGTGTTTTGTCACTATGGTTATGGAGTGTAGATTGATCTAGAAAAAAGTCATTTAAAGCAGTTTAACATAAAGCTGCAACATAAATTGTGAGAAAAAATTAAGGGGTTTGAATATTTTCACAAGGCACTGTAAAAGTAGTCAGAGTTAGAAGTAAACAAGACAGGAGACCAATGGTGAATTTATTATGGAAAATTATTTTTATTTTACATGGCAATGCAATTTCCCATATGTATAAGTTTAAAACTCTATAAATCAGAAGCTATCATAATTCAAGGAACAAAAGTGAATTTTGAAGACATGAAATTACATGCCCTAAACAAACAAACAAACAACAAAACAAAACAAAAAACTGGATTAATAAATGCCAGGTCTATTTTGCTAGATCTCTTTTACAGACAGAACAGTTTTGTACCTTTTCCTTTTGCTAAACTGAAAACTAATAAAGTCACAAAAATATAGTTTGTATTAAACATGAACTAAAAAAAAAAAAAAAAATCAAATTAGGAAAAAGGTAAAAAACGGAAAGAAACAAATACTCAGTATATTAGTAAGTTACTGGCACGTTTAACACGCAACTACACTGTAAACTATGCCAAAGTGTAATATGAAAACACTGGTTCAAACAGAGATGTATGCAATGCTACCTATATCTATACGGATGAGACATCACCCGCTAAAGAGGTATCTAAGATACACTACTAGGAAACTTGGACGAATACTGTTTAAACAAAGCATTTTCTATAATATATTATCTCTAATTAATCTAAGCCAGTTTCCCTTGCATAGACAACTAAAAAGGACATATACCAACACCAGTGCAAATTAGCCCAGGACTAGTTTTAATCCATGTCCAAGGAACCAGCTGTATTATGAATATACGTATCCACACACCCACAACACTGAGCTTTATATAAAAGGCTAATGAAAACAAAGGAAACGGAAATGAAAAGACGCTGGATCTTTTTTATCAGGACATAAAAACACTTTCTCTATACCATGGTCTCTGAAGAACCAAAAACAAGTATATTTTTGAAAGAGCTGCCCCGTTGTAGGATATCCAGTTGTTTTAAAACTATAAACGAAAACTGACATATAAAATACGCATTGTACGTTTAAAAATATCTCTTTAACTGATTCCTTTAAAACAACCAAGGGCCTCACCAAAAACCTTTATACTTTAGACCTACTCGGTCTTCCCATTAAAAAACCGACAGTCTGACCCAAGGTGAAAAACTACATTCGCATTAAAAAAACAACAACAACGTACAGTTATAATATGCATATGTGTAATACATGTTGCGCTATGGATTGGGTATCTTTATTCAAACAGATCCTAGACACTATCTTTGAGTAATGCATATAAAAGTCACACTAACCATTCTAATCTACCTGATTCATGCAATTGGAACACGTCCCACAGCTAAAACCGCTTTCTCTATAAACCGTTACCACCGTTTTACTCAAGAACAACGTTTATGTCTTTAAAACTCCACTGTGAGGACACCTAAAAGTGTCTAAAGGGACCCTTGAAGCTAAATCAAACAATTTCTCCACACCGTTTTGGTCCACGTGAGAGTAAACCATCAACAGAGTTCAAACATTAGCCAGGACTACATTAATTTCCAAAGAAACAGTCACCAGGTGTTTACTTCATTGTACTTTTTCTCAACAACTGATGTTTAATAAGCCGCCCAGGCCACAAAACACAGTTTTACAAATATTTTTTGCATAACAAGGTCACTTACTGTATGTATGATATTTTAATAGTTTGCATCTGTCTTATGTGAGGCAGATATTAATGGCACGCAATGTTTGAGACAAAACTAGACTGTTCTGTTTAGCTTATATAAGAGTATAAAAATACAGTATGTCATTGTTCAATGTGACATCATTGCCAAAATTAGAGCAGGTACTAAAGCGACGTGTTTGTGTGCGTGTTCGGACTCATTTTGCGCCCTAATACACGAGGCATCTGTCTGCTACTCTGTAGCATTAGTGCTAGCCAAAATGTCTGCATTAAAAAAAGATGAAAAACAAGAGGTTAACAACAAACCTCTCTCCAAAAAAAAAAAAAAAGCTGCTGCATGCTGTTGCCAAGTAACTGGATTCTTGTGTTGGCTGCACTTCCTTACGAACGTCACAATGAACCGTGCTTCGGTTTTCTGTGCTTCATTCAGATTCTCAACACACGCAGGACTTCAACACAAACACCCTGCCAACATACACAGCTTTAACACACACACAGAGTGTTTTTTTAAAGGAACAGTTATTGGATACAGTCTTTGCAGGAGGTAGTAACCAAGCTAATCTGACTGGATGGACTGGCTACTCGGAAAAAATATAAAATAATAGTAAAATATGACTATAACGTAAAAATAGGATGTGTATCTGTGAGGATCCAATAACTGAGTCTTTGCCAACATGCTGCCTGTATGAAGCATGTAAACTCATTAGTTTTACCATCAGTTCACAGTAAAGTAAGTATCCCTTCCCATGTGTTTTTCCATTGGATGTTTGTCACGTGACATTATGTGCTTAAATAATGATTGATAAACAATTCCAGATCCCAAAACATATGTATTAGTTATCAGAGGAAACTGTCAGTTAGGGTGAACTGAAGTCTGGTGCTATAAACATCAGCTTTTTGAGCTTGGTTTGGCAATTTTACTCTCCTTCACACATCCACTCACCCTTTTTTTCTAGCTCACATGATATCCTCATCACTTTACCATCATCATCCTACAGATCTTTACCCTAGAATAGGTCAAAAACATCTACTCTTCCTCCTCTTCCTCTTCCTCCTCTTCGTCATCGTCTTCGTCGTGGCAGTGTGTGATTTCCTGCGGCGGATGAGCGAACAGGTGGGGCGGTTTGATTTCGCTGATGGAGCGTGTGAGCTGGTTTCTTTTGCAGTCGATGTCCTTGCAGTCCACACAGTGGCGGTTGCGTGTGGCCAGAGGAGATTCGGTCTCTGTGTCTACGTGAGTGTGCTCTACTGTGGACTCGTGGGGCATCTGGAAAAGAGGAGACAGAAAAACATCAACAAAAAACACGTTTAACAGGTAAGTTAAATAGGGCACAAGGTCAAGAAGAGAGAACAAAGTGTTCAGGAGTAGTGTGGGTGCGTATGGGTGTGTGTCCAGTATTTTGGTACTCGTTTTAGAAAAATGTAACAATTCCTGTCTTTCCATTTCAGGCCTTTCTATTGTTAGTACTGAGTACTAACTCAATTTGGCTCTTGCAAATATGCCTAGCACTTGGGTTTGGTAAGATTTTTTAATGTTTTTCAAAGAAGTCTCTTTTGCTCACCAGGGCTGCATTTATGTTTAAAAATACAGTAAGATTGTGAAACATTATAACAATTTAAAATAATAATTTTCTAGGTAAATGTAATTTAAAATGTAATTTATTCCTGTTACCCAATGTTGAATTTTCAGCAGCCAGTCTTCAGTGTCACATGATCATTCAGAAATCATTCTGATTTGATGCTCATGAAACATTTCGTATTATTATTAATGCTGAAAATGTTTTGTAAAAAGGTGATATTTCTTTCCCCAGGATTAAAAAAAAGCCTTTGTCATCACTGTTTAATGCATCCTTGCTAAGGAAAAGAATTGATTTCATTTCTTTTTTGTTTTTTCCAAAATGCTTTCAAATGCTCTTTTCATGACCAAAATGCCAAAAGACATTAATATAAAACAGTCTGGTGAATGTAAACGGCCATAAAAATTAAATCAAAATCATTCATGAAACATGAGCAGAATGAATTTTGTGTAATTCGCTCATAAAGCCATTCTGACGTAAATTTTCTAATTCATGACAATGTTGTATTTTCAAAATGTTAGTTAGTATGAAAGAAATGTACACCTGCTCCCTAACATGTGTAAATCATGCGTAAAATGTTTTGTGTTCTTTTTGGCAAACTGATGACAGAATTTTGAACCACTGCCATAATATTTTACAAGTTTGTTTGCTCTCTCTCTCTCTCTCTTTTTTTTTGTAGCTTAGGGTTGACAGCTTTTGAACTTTGGGTAAACGCAGCACTCATCACTGTCACTTTTTACCCATAAAAATCATTATCAAATAAATCATTAAAAATCATAAAATTCGTAAGTGTCAATGAGCGTGCACACTTGTCTTTTTACGAATTTTTGGAATTCATTAACATACACGGTTAACTAACATAAACTAAAATAAACTAAAATAAACTAAATGGTTTATTTAAGTGGTTCAATGAGCGTGCACACTTGTCTTTTTACGAATTTTTTGGAATTCATTAACATACACGTTTAACTATCAAATCTGATGTTTACGAACCATTTGTGAATCTAGAGGAAAGTTTTCGGGAAGATCTGTTTTTAACAAAAATTAATTATTTTACCAAAATAAGAGGGATCATACAAAATGCATGTTATTTTTTTTTAGTACTGACTTGAATAAGATATTTAACAAGAGACAAGAGAAAATTATTTTTGAATTCATAAAAATGACCCTGTTCAAAAGTCCCATGTTTGTCCTGAACAGTTAAACTGCCTGCTGTTCTTCAGGAAAATCCTTCAGGTGCCACAAATTCTTTGGTTTTCCAGCATCTTTTGCATTTTTGAACCCAACAATGACTGTATGACTTTTGAACAGAATGAAGATGTGTACATTTTTCTTATTTTGCCTAAATATTTTTTTTTTTTTTTTTTTTTTTTTTTTTTTTTTTTTACATTTAGTACTGCCCTTCAGAAGCTACAGAAGATACTTACATGTTTCCCAGAAAACAAAATAAGATCTTCAAATTAAAAAAGATTTCACCTTCTTCCTTCTGAAGCATCAGTGAGTGTTTGAACCTTCTGTAATAGTTGCATATGAGCCCCTTAGTTGTCCTCAGTGAGAAAAGATGGATCTCAAAATCATACAGTCATTGTTGGAAAGGGTTCAAATACACAAAAATGCTAAAAAACAAAGAATTTGTGGCACCTGAAGGATTTTTCTGAAGCACAGCGGGCAGTTTAACTGCTCAGAATAAACAAGTAACTCATCTTTAAAAAAAAATGGCTATGGATCATTCAGGTAAAAACACAGTATTAAGAATCAAGTGTATGTAAATTTTTAAACTGAGTCATTTGAATAAATTCAACCATTATTTTCTATTGCAGACTAAATGCCTTTTATGTGAAATATCTTATTCAGATGCTTTTTAGAAAATGAAAATAACCCAGTTTATACCTAAAGTTCAAACTCTTTAAAAGTTCTTAGGACACTGGCCTTTCATTGTCAGTACTAAATAAAAAAAACAACTTGCATTTAGTATGATCCCTCTTATTTTGGTAAAATAATTAACATTTTGCAAGATTCTGCAAGGTGTATGTAAACTTTTGACCTCTTGAACTGCATATTAAGCAAGTTTCATAAATGAGCCCCATTGTATTAAAAATATCAAAATGTTGAGCCATGTTTTGTATTAAATCATTGTATTAAAAACATCAAAATATCCCCCATTTAATTAATTAAGAAACTTATGTTTTAAATAAAAAACATTTCATTTGATTCTATTTTATTTGTGTCAGAGGTATCAGAATTGGTTTCATCTATTGTGAAATTTCACTGGTATTTGTATCAATAATCCAGCCCAATGTTTTTAGGTGCGTATGTCTATGAGCGTGTATATGTTTCTGGGTGTGTGTCCTCACCAGCACGTGAGCGGCTCTGAACAGGTAGCTGAATGGGTAGTAGAGCAGGTTGATGAATGAGGCAGCATACAGATCAGCATAACGCATCACCTGAGACGCAAACAGAGTCTGCCGAGAACCACTGCGGAACAGACTTCCCATCATCCCGTAGCACATGTCCATGTCATGAGTCACTTTCTGATGACACAGAGAAAAACGACTAAATCAACATGTCGGTGTCATTTCAGTATCACTGATATACCATTATAGTTTTTGTTATTATTTTGAATTAGATTTTAGATTTTCTGTTTACATTTTAAAGTAGCTTATTCATTTTATCTATGGCCAGCCTATATGACAGGCTATTGATTACCATGGACAATATTTACACTTACAAGAGTTATAAACTGCCATTTACTGTAAACAAATTTCTTGTTTGTTCATGCAAACTAAGGGCTGAGTCAAAATGATTCAAAATGAATTCGTCTGAAGAGCATGTCACAGATGCCTTTTCAGAAAATCCCAGTTTATACCTAAAGTTCAAACCCAAGGTTCTCAGAACACTTGATAGATCTGTACTGTAAACTAAGATAAAAGCTCAGCCTAGTACAATCAGATATAATTGAAACGTTAGGAATGCGAGTGAGTGATTTAGTGTGTGCACCTTCATTCTTCTCTGAATGGCACTGATATCTGGTCTCTCATTGCTGCTGCTGTCCAAATGCCTACAGGAAGAGAGAATGTGAGTAAGAGAAAAGCAGATTCTGTGGATGTAAAGAGAAAAATAAGTGAAGAGGGGAAAAGGACAGACATCAGCTGCAGTCAGAAATGGAGAGGTCAATGAGTTAAAAGTCTTTGCTTATCAACAGGTGAACTCTTTGAAACTGTACCCTGTACAGCAGTTCAGCAGGCTTGTGCACCAATCAGAACTAAGCAAATTGCGAAACCCTTTTATATTCCAATTCTTAAGTTTAATTTAATTTGAACTGAGTTAAAAAACACAATGCAAAATTAGAATAAAGGAAGCATTAAAATAGAACTGCTGTAAGTGTAAGTGACTTTAACAATACAAATCTTAATCACACATACACAACAGGTGAACCTAGAAATATTAATTAATATCAGTGTTGATAGTAAACATGTTTACTATCGTTCTAGACTAAATGTGACTAGATTTACTCATCTCACTTGTACAAAACAGATTCAGTATTTCTCAAAATGAATAAAAACAGTGAAATGCAAAGTCAGAATATGACAACAAACCTGAAATGATTAAATATTACCACAAATATCCTTGTATTTTATCCCATTTTATTTCCTTTGATGATCTAATTCAACCATACTAATAAGCAAAAATTGCTTTAGATAAACATAACATTTGTGTGTTTTTTTTTTTTTTTTTTACTGAAGATGAGTGTTGATCTTTCTTCTCTTGCATTCTACTGTACAGATGTGAATTTACTTCAGCCTGAAGCTTATTCATCTTACTTTTGGTCTGATGAATAAGAAGGGGTTTTGCATTTTCAAAAATAGTACTTTTTATATTAAAAACAAGTAAGTGCTGCCCATATTCAAAAAGTAATTCAAAAGTAACGCAAAAGTAATATAACACATTACTTCCCATAAAAAGTAACTGATGTAATTAGTTACTTTTTTAGGGAGTAATGCAATATTGTAATGCATTACTTTTAAAAGTAACTTTCCCCAACACTGATTATGATGAAAAAACATATATATAAGCTTTTACTTATTTTTAATTAAAAACTTTTGTTGTTTATTACGACAGAATAACACTTAATTTCCCTGAATATGTTATTATGGTGCATTATAAATTAATTACTGTAATTACTAGATGACTTCAAAGGTCTACTCAGAGCGGTTCACATACAGTAGGCTACTCTGACTCAGAATTATGCATTTCTGCGTCAACACTATTAACGCCAATATGAATTGATGTAATATGAACATTCAGATTCAGACAAAACCACAATACAACAAGTAACAGTTGATATGGAAATGCCTTGTTAATGAACTTTTTATTTTGTTTAATAGTTTATTTAGCAGGACATTATGCATTAGTTATCCAACTCTGTGCTAGCTACTTCAAACTGTATTGTATGTGTTTTATTTTCATATTAATCTTGCATCATTAAAACATTAGAAATTAGTTAAACAGACAGACAATTATAGGAATTATTCAACAGAATATTTTAAGACTGCTAAACGCTCACCATTTTGAGTGACAAGTGCTTTCTACAAGTCAGAATCTCTTAATTACAATAATTTAGAAAATAGTCAATATATTCAAACTTTAAAGTCAACATTTGTTTTTTACAAAGTCATCTAAAAACAACATTATGGACATGAATGTAAAATGAAATCAATGTTGATGGCTTTGTAGTTGATCTTGTGTTGGGCTAATGTAATTGTGTGACTTCTTTTCCTGCCAAACCACTAGCAGGGCATGGCCAATTCTATTCAAATTTTACACCATGAAATAAAAAGAGAGTCCATTTTTAAATTCTGAATGTACACACCCACTTACACAAACACACACCTGTGCTGAGAAACAGAGGCAGCTTTACTCACTTGTATAGTTCTGCCAAGAAAATGTCCAAACCCTGCAGTTCTTCGAACAGAGCTGTGAAAGAGAGGGCAGAACCGTGTCATGATTGGGTTTCACATCTCTTTTCCTTAGCCTTTCAAGTGTGAACATCTCATCTCACTCTTTCTTTTTCTCTGTGCGAGCATTCCTTTCTTTACTGAGATTCTCACAAGAAGGCCTGTTTCACACTAGACACCTAAGTGTAACTGTGACAGCAGGCACATATTGTGCTTTCAATGTGATAGAACTGCAGCTCTCTCAGAATATAAGTCAAGTTATAGGTTACGAGAATAAAAATTTCCTGCAGTTAATGCCATACTTTATAAAACGGTTATTGGAAATTGGCTATTAATATTAATAAAAATTACACTTGCATCCAAAGGTAATAAATCTACATGGTGGAATGCTATAAATCGCTATTAAAGCCTACAGTTGAGGTCATAAGTTTACATTCACCTTACAGAATCTGCAAAATGTTAATAATTTGATCAACATAAGAGGGGTCATACAAAATGCATGTTATTGTTTTTTTATTTAGTAGTGACCGGAATAAGATATTTCACATAAAAGACATTTACATATAGTCCACAACAGAAAATAATAGCTGGTTTTATAAAAATTACTCTATTCAAAAGATTACATGTACATGATTCTTAATACTGTGTTGTTACCTGAATGATCCACAGCTGTATTTTATTGTTTAGTGATAGTTGTTCATGAGTCACTTTTTTGTCCTGAACAGTTAAACTGTCTGCTGTTCTTCAGAAAAATCCTTCAAGTTCCACAAATTCTTTGATTTTTCAGCACATTTGTGTATTTGAACCCTTTTTCTATTAATGACTGTATGATTTTGAGATCCATCTTTTCACACTGAGGATGCATAGTGTTTCCTTCTGAAGCATCAGTGAACATTTGAACCTTCTGTTATAGTTGCATGTGAGTCCATCAGATGGATCTCAAAATCTACACAAAATGCTGAAAAACAAAGAATTTGTGGCACCTGAAGGATTTTTCTGAAGAACAGCAGGTAGTTTAACTGTACAGGACAAACAAGCAACTCATGAACAACTATAACTTGAAAAAAAAAAAAAAAAAAAAAACAGCTGTGGATCATTCAGGTAACAACACTTGATGTTAAGAATATTAAGAACTTTTGAACTGGGTCTTTTTTATCAATTCAACTATTATATTCTCTTGTGGACTATATGTAAATACCTTTTATGTGAAATATCTTAATAAAAATAACATGCATTTTATATGATCCCTCTTATTTCAGTAAAATAATTAACATTTTGCAGATTCTGCAAGGTGTATGTAAACTTTTGACCTCAAATGTAAATATTATAAAACTAATCATCATCAAATATAATGTATATGCGAAAAGAGGTTATATTTATATCCAAATGGTAATAAATCTACATGAAACACTGTAAACTGCTATAATCTGCATATATATTGCAAAAGACTCCATTGATGAATAGGTTTACATAGGATATTCACCATATTTTCTGCAGAGTTCAGCACCCACTTGCAGTTATGTGCTTACAGCGACAATGCTGTAACCTGTTATTATGGGCACCCAAAATAAATGCGTGCTGCTTACGTGCAGTGTGAAACAGGCCAATTGCTTATTTTACTACTGTATGGCAACACTCACAGCTTTTGTCTGTCCAAACGTGCAGCTCCTGAGCCAATTCAGGAATCACCAGGAATGTCCGCCAACCCTGTCGCTTCTTGGACTTAAGAATATCTCCAAAAATATGATCCCCAATGTACAAAATATCCTTTCCTTTTGCTCCTAACAGGTCGCACACAATGTCAGAAGAACCTGGGTGGAGATGAAACATACATTTTTCAGAAATTAGTGATTTTCACACATTACATGCAAGGCATACTCAATACCCAGAAAAAGCTGCACAATGTACCAAATTCATTTCATTACAATATTTGCTCTTCCAGTGTGGTTTTATGCCTTTGTTGCCTGTTTTGCATGTACACACTATGTACATTACATTATAGTAATTACAGTAACTGGATAATAACTAGGTACTAGTCCTGACCCTAGTTACCTTATATTACCCAGTACTATTCATGTAGTTAACTAATGTACATATTACACAACTAAGCAACTGTAAACTTGCAGTGAAAAATGTGATAAGTGTTGATGTTTCAAGGCCTTGAGGAGATACATGTGCCTGTGTGTGTAAATATGAGTGTGTCATTTGCATATTTATCCAAGAACTCCCAGTACCTCCAGAGTAAACAATGCCATGTTGTAAAGGTCCAGTGTATGTTCCTATCTTCAGTCGCCCTGTAGTCTGTGATAGAGAAAAGAATGATTAATATTTACTGAATTTATTTCAGCACAACTCAAAAAGAATAAATTGTGCTTGTCTGACTCACTATATGAATTATGCAAATCAGGTAATGGTGCAAATACACCAGTTTTGCATTTTGTACTGCTCGTTTTGCATCTTGTACAGGATGGTTAAAATGGATTGTTATAGGTTTTTGTACTAAAATATCTCTTAAAAGTGCCACAACTGTTTGGTGAACTGTTTAGCTTGGTAACACTGCAAAGGGAAGCTGTAAAAGGGCCAACAGGAAACGGAATTTTCCTCTCTAATTAGTTCAATCATGCTCAGCAGACCTCAGTATAAAAGCTCAATACTCAGCACTGACTAACCTTCTGTGTGATCGTGTTCAGCAGGATAAAATGTTCCAGAATGTGCAATACTACACCTGCTGACTTTGAGATTCTGCTTCTGTTTTTGTAATAGTAGAGCTTTTAGTTGGAAATACTCACCGTATCCACCTGTCTCAGAACTGTTCCCTCTCCAAAAAATAAAGGCTTTCGTGCATCCACTAGGATCAGGTCGAAGTATGATTGCCATGGACGGTGAGCAGTGCCATGCTACGACATAAAACATTATTATGAGCAACAATAAATGACAGGAAACACTTTTGAAAGTTTTAAGAGCAGGTTGAAAAACAATGTCAATACCTTTGGGCCATGGGGGAAGTCAAACAAGTATGTCATAATTTTCTGTAAAACAAATCAAAACAAAACGATGATGGTTTCATGTGTTTAAGTATGAAACAAACCAGTTGCATGTGCAGTTGTCTATTGCGCTGATTCAAAACCTAGTGAGCTGCACACAGAGGAATTTTTTAAAGCACTGTTTCGACACAAAGCTGCTTGAAAAGCATAGATTAACCGTGCTGCCTCCTAAGATTTAGATTAAAAATCAAGAGTTCTGGGGTAAGTTACTTATTTTTTAAAAGTAATGCATTACAAAATTGTGTTACTCTCTAAAAAGTAACTAATTACGCTATTTAGTTACTTTTTATGTAAAGTAATATTATTACTTTTGTGTTACTTTTTAAATCTGGGCAGGGCTTGCTTTTTTGTTTTTAATATAAAAAGTTATATTTTTGTCAAATGTAAAAGCCCACCAAAAGTGAAATGAATAAGCCTCAGGCTAAAGAAAATTTGAATTCTAATCTGTACAGCAGAACGCAGGAGAAAAAGTTCAACACTCTTCAGCAATAAAAAAAAAAAAAAAAAAAAGAAGCACAAATGTTAGTGTAAAATGTTAATGTTAGTCTGACTTAATTTTTGCTTATTAATGTTTTAATCGGATCGTCGAAGGTTAGCAGCAAAAACATTAGTTAATACAATGGGATTTAATCCATAGAATATATATGTATTTTTTAACATATTTAATTATTCCTGGATTATGGCATATTTTGAGTTCGCCTCTGCACAACATTATGACAGAAGAGCTGTTAATCAGTAAATAGTAAAACAAAGTAACTGGCATTACTTGTTGAAAAAAAAAAAAGTAACTTAGATATTTCCTTGTAAATTCAAAAGTAATTCATTACTAGTTACTTGAAAAAAGTAATCTGATTACGTAACTCACGTTACTTGTAATGCCTTACCTCACCACTGGTATTTCTTATTTTAATTTGCACCCAACTGTTGAAAAATTGTCCATTTTTCAATTATTTTTATTTATAAACTAGGGCTCTCACAGAGTTTAAAAAGTGTGTTTTCTATATACAAGAAAAAATAACTGAAATTAAAAAAATAAAATCTAAAATATTTTACTGGGTACAAATTGTTCATAAATTGCTATTTGTAAATTAAAAATTTAAATTTAGCAAACTGCTAAAAACTAAAATCAGAATGCAAGCGGACATTTCTTATTTTATTTTGTTCCCAACAAACAACTGTTATTTTTATTTATAAACCAGGGTTTGAATACTAATAAATTTCCTATTAAACTGCTATTTGTACAAAAAAAATCCCAAACAAACAAACAAAAAAAAAAAAACAGTTGCTAAGTCCAAAATGCTTTTTTTTAAATATAAAAGTTACATTATTTTTTACAAAGTTTAAATGTGTTTTCTAGAGAAAAAAAAATCCAAAGTATTATTATTAATTATTGCTATTAGTATTATTGCTAATATAAATACTACTAAATTTCCTAGTAAATTGCTATTTGTACGTAAAAAAAATGCTAAGCCAGATACGTAAATTAAAAAAAAAAAAAAAAAAAAAAATGTAGTGAGGATAAATTATTGAAATTGTTTAGCGATTATTTTGTTGATTCTTCAGCTGAAAAACTTTCAGTACAACAAAACAGTTTTGAAATTTGTGAGTTTTGAAAATTACATGATCTAAATTCAATATGGTATCTACCCTGATTAAGTTCAATTAAAATGTATTATTTTAACCAACTTTTTTGTGTGGCATGTTACTTGAGTATTGAGTTGTTAAGTAGCTTACGTAAATCTGCCCATGTAAAGTGATCCAAATGTCTCATTTGTGAGGTTACCTTAAGGTAACCATGTTCCCAATATGCAGATGATTAGGTTCTAAAATTCATGTTAGCTTATGTATGTATTTGCATCAGCAAACTCACGTCTGTGTATTTGTAGTCACTGTTGGTGGCTAAGAAAACTTTGGAGACTTCATTCATGCGGCTCAGCAGCAATGGCAACTTGCCCTTTAAATGAGAAAAAAATCAGTTATTCTCAGAAATACAACAAAAAGTCAGTAACTTCGGAAAACAAAAAACAAACTTACATCTTTCACAACATACTTCTCCAGGTTTTCCACTGTTTTCTCCTTCAGTGTTCCCTGGGAAATAAACAAAACCTTTAAACACACACCAAGTTTATGACATGCATCTTAAACATGTAAATTAGGAATCCAGTGCCTACCTGTACAATTTATATCCATTTCACAGTTAATCATAGCTGCCTGCTATCAGTGCACACAGCATTGTTACTTTGGCAAATTACTCTGACAAAAAGAGAAACAGAGAACCTTTGTACCTTAAAATGCACCCAGTCTACAGCATCTCGGACATCTTGGAACATGCTCTTGAAGGACATGAAGAGGTCTCCATCCTTAAAGCCCGTTTCACAGCTAAAGGTTTAGAAAGAACAAAGGGGCAGCAGAGTAAGAGGCCGAGTGGCAGCTCTGACACATTTTATCGACAGTCAGACATGTTTAAATGGGACAGTCTTCCCTTGTTTGAGGTTGTCCGAGCCAAACAGGAAAGCTCTCTCCCCCTAAAAGGACCAACAGGTGTTTCAGAGGACATGCATCCATACCAAAACACAAATCACAGACTATTATGTTTTAACAGATTTTATCTAGACTAAATAAGTCTGGCTGTTTTTCTTTTTCTTTCTCTTTCGTTTCTCAGAGCATGAGTAGAATTATTTCCATGCCGTTTAAAATCATTTTAAATGGTTTATTTTACCTACTTTACATGCACTATGATTAGTCATTAGCAAGTTCATGCAAGAACATGAATCCAAGTTGAACCACAGATCTGCTTGTGTCATCCCGTTTTATAGCATAGCTGTAAATTTTTTATGCTGTATTGGGAATTTTTTATCAAGGCGTAACATGTTTGCTGATGAACTGATATTGGGAGCAGCAAATAGTCCTCACCCACAGTACATGATACTGATTAGGAATCAGTGGTATGGCTGTATGCAGTGTCCAAGGCAACAAAGTAATAGAATCATATCACTGGAACTCCTACCTTGAATATCGGTCACAGTTTGAGAAGAAGTCAACCAGGCAGGCTAAAAGGTATGTTTCTGTGCAGAGAGAGAGAGACAGAAATACAGAGAGTGAGAAGCTAAGCACAAACAACAAATTTATTTTCGTGTATAATTTAAATTATTTATTACTGTTCAAACATTTGGGGTCAGTAAGATTTTATTTATTTACGGTGTTTATTTATTGTTTGTTTGAAAGAAATTACTTTTATTCAGCAAAGATCAGTTAGAGTAAAACATTTCTAATGTTACAAAATATTTCAATTTCCAATAAATGTTGTCCTTTTGAACTTTATATCCTATTAATTTTTTATCCAAGAATTATGAAAAAAAATGTATTATGGTTTCTACAAAAAATATTAATCAGCAAAATCTATTTTTAACATTGATAATAATGAGAAATATTTATTGGGCAGCCAATAAATATATTAGAATGATTTCTAAAGGAGCATGTAACACTGAAGACTGGAATAATGGCTGCTAAAAATTCAGCTTTACATTACAGAAATAAATTACAATTTATTTTTTTTTTTTTAATACATAATTTTATTTTAAATAATTAATAGTAAAATATTTCACAATATAGATTATTACTGACCCAGAACAGCAGTGCATATATATGTATGCAACTAACAGCAATCACAAGCATTGTTTGATTAAAGTGCATTTCAAAATGCTAAATAAATAAATATCTTGCCAAAAATGCACTCATTGCAGGTAAATCGGCATTTGTCTAAAACTCTCAGGTCATTTGATCAGTCCAACTAATAATTTGCTTTAATCTGAAAATTCTGGCAATATGTACTCACCGAATGTCATTTCAAACACGTCTTTTTTCCCCCCAATAAAATGGCAAAGCTGCTTTTTTCCATGTGTTCTAGTAATATGTAATGATTACTGATCAAGTTCAGTTAGGTCTTAGCATAGTTTATTAAAAACTTTATAAAATGTTTTTAAAAAAATGACTTAAAAAATGAATTTCCTGATTTATATATAATTAATGTGTTATGACCTTAAGTTTCAAAACATGCATGAATCACCTGAATGAATCACTCATTACTCATTCTTTACTACAATACAAAACAATACTACAAATACAACTGTAACCGGTTTCTGATGATTGTATACATTATAGCATTTAGTCAGAACAAAGATTCTCAGTACGTAACTCAGAAATTAAAGGAGAAGTCCACTTCCAGAACAACAATTCACAAATAATTTACTCACACCCTTGTCATCCGAGATGTTCATGTCTTTCTGTCTTCAGTCGTGAAGAAATTATGGTTTTTGAGGAAAGCATTTCTGGATTTTTCTCCATGTAACGGACTTCATTGGTGCCCCGAATTTGAACTTCCAAAATGTAGTTTAAATACAGCTTCAAATGGCTCTAAACGATCCCAGCTGAGGAGGAAGGGTCTTATCTAGTGAAACGATCGGTCATTTTTTTTTTGGAAAATAAAAATTTGTTTACTTTTTAAGCACAAAAGCTTGTGTAGCACAGACTCTGGGATGTGCGTTCACAACCCTACGTTCTATTGAATCAAGTCGAAAGGTCACGCTGAACGTAGGCAAAACTACAGACCCAGTGTTTACAAAGTGAACATGCAAAGACTAAGAAAGTGCAAGTAAGTCAACCTCTGTTTACAAACAAAAAAGTACAACGATGTCGGACGATTCTGAAGTTGTAGGAGAAAATAAGATGGAGTTTTTCGCCATACTCTACCTTTATGAGCCAGAGTACGCAGACGATGAACTTAGATGTGATTCGTAGTAGTGATGGAAAGTTTGGATAATTTTACCGACTCTGACCTTTGAGTCTTGTTCAGCAAAATAAACAAATCTTTTTTCGAGTCATTTCGTTCATTTTAGCAAAATATAATTAAAATGTTACGTGTTACTTCCCAACACATCTACTGCTTACACAAACATTGATCACACTACAAACAAGACAAAACTATAATGCTATAAGAAACAGAAATTATGAATTCATTGTTAACCCGGGTCTTTAATCTATGATTACCTCACCTTACCTCTTATCTGACAAGTTTTCAGGTTTGAGTTGTTCGTTTATCACGTGACAGCCCCATAAGCTTAACCAATGCAGTGTGACCCAGAAAAAGAATTGAGCAGTTCACCTCTCGAGTCTTGGGGTTCGAGTCGCTCGTTCATCGCGTGACAGCCCCATAAGATGAACAAACGACTGGAAAATCCCGAAGACTCGAAACAGGTGAACTGACTCCAGTACAGAACCTAATAGGATATTGTGCATGCGCAACTGAATGATTCACTCCCCGAGATCACAGTAAAGATTTGTTAAAAATGAAAGAATCGTTCAAGAACAACCTATCACTAATTCGTAGCATCGTGGACACGCATCCCAGAGCCTGTGCTACACAAGCTTTTGTGCTTAAAAAGTATACAAATTTTTATTTTTCAGAAAAAATTAAACGATCTCGGCTGGGATCGTTTAGAGACATTTGAAGCTGCATTTAATTTGCATTTTGAAGGTTCAAAATCGGGGCACCAATGAAGTCCATTATATGGAGAAAAATCCTGAAATATTTTCCTCAAAAACCATAATTTCTTTACAACTGAAGACAGAAAGACATGAACATCTTAGATGACAAGGGGGTAAGTAAATTATTTGTTGTTCTGGAAGTTGACTTCTCCTTTATTTCAGGATATAAACAGTATTAAGAGTTAAAAAAGTATTAGGAGTTAAAAAGGCCACTGTCAATGTGTTTTTTGAAAGAGAGCCAGTGACAGGGCTATGTGGCACAGTGATAAAGAGCCTACCTGGAAGGTTAAAGAGTGTGTTAAGGATGTAGAAGCGTTCTGTGTCATCACGCTGGATAAACTTATTGGGATAGAGCTCTCTGGTATCAGGGCTGGCAGGGAACACAGGAACATTATGAGCACATGCTCTATAGGTTTCGTCAGTGATCAGTAATCAAGACCATTTAGGCAGGGATTGACTGGACTCATTACTCACCCTCGCAGGAAGTTAAAGCCATGGACACAGACCAGGATGTTTCCATAAGCATCTACCTTCAGGAGGTTGCCATACATGGTGTCAAACACCAGACCTCTGTATATATACAAAAAAAAAGGGGTTAATATAGGGTTAAATGTGTTATTTATCCTACAAACATAATATCAAACCAGGGGTTCTCAACTCTGGCCTACGAGATCTATTTTCCTGCAGGGTTTAGCTATAACCTTGATTAAACTCACCAGCCTGTAACTTTCTTGTGATGCTAAAGACTTTGATTAACTTGTTCAGGTGTGTTTAAGGTTAGGTTTGGAGCTGAAATCTGCAGGAAAATGAATTTTGTGGGCCAGAGTTGAGAACCCCTGTATCAAACAATAGTCTTCGTACTGGCAGCTGTTACAAATATGGTCTGTCAATGAGAGACATTACCTTGTAGGGAAAGTGGGGTCATAAACAAAACCGAGTAGTTCCTGTGGGTAGCCAATGGAGACCAGCCGCTCCACAGTCAGATCAAAGCCCAAAGATTCATATTCAGGTGATTTGTATACTGTTAATAGAGAGATATTTATTAAGACATATTGATCAGCACAAATAAAATGAACAGACTATATAATCCAATCTGTTACATCCTGTACAATCCTGTAATCATTAATGTAAAATACAGGAACAGTTCCTTTTAAAAATGCTTCATTATTTACTCACACCTCATAGTGTTTTAAAACTTTTTTTTTTGCCAATTTGTTTGCCAGAAGGAGATTTTTTATGCCAATTTCCAGACATGACATGCAGTACAAAAAAAAGGATATTCTGATCACATATTAAGATTTTGTTCCCCTTTTTAGTTCACTGATGGCCACATTGTTCTAATAAGTTTCCGCATTTTAGTTCAATCGTAGCCCCTTTGTATTAATTAATTCCCTAGATTTTATTTAAACTGTGGGCACGATGATATTGCATATGAGGAAATAAATTACTACAACATGACAATTGTTTACATAAATCTTCCCCTTTGTGATCCCCTGTCTTTCCCTGCATGCCATGTGCACTTTTAGAAGTAAAGGTACAAAGCTGTCACAGTGGCGGTATCAGGTTTGGAAATTAACCTGGGGAAATTAACAAAAATGCCCCATAAACTCAAGACAAAGGGGCAAAAAAATGCCCCTGCACAATTAAACATCATATTACGGCTGTCATGATTAAAATTAAATATGAAAATGAATGAAAAGTGTCAATTCGCGGAATTACCTTTAAATTATTATTAAATACCTGTAAATTATTTGTTGCCCAAACACTTCTCCCATTTACTAATAACTATTGGCACAATGACAAATATTGTTTGGCTAAAATTACTGTAAAATCCCTCCAATCTAAGTTTATTCTGGAGTGGATCTCAGTAACAACTGACCAAAAATAAAACATAAAGATGCATGCATGGCAGCGCAAGTGTTGTATTTAAAGACACTCTCCGGGAGCGCTCTTTAGAACAGCACCTGTGATACGTGTCGACCCAACCTTGTCCTTTCACAGAGCAAGCAAAGGGTACCAGAACATTCACATTACAAAGGATTAGCAGGGCCATGTATGCCCTGTGATCTAATCCAGTATGAAACCGGACCCACTTGCCCTAAAAGATTTAAACCCAATTAGATCCCCAAGCCTCTGCAGAGGGGATTTGGGTGGTATTTCAGAAACAAAAGGCATTTTGCAAGATCATAAACACCAAGGCTGTTTTTCCATCCTGACACCTTACTAAAAAAGAATTTAAAATAAAACCAACACGTATTGAACAACAGTTTCACCAAAGCGTGGGGTTACTAAACTGTACGCCGACACACTTCAGCTCATGTCACGTGTTGTTATGGCAGAGCTGGAAATGTGTTATACTTGTTGTTGATGAGGGGGCAGGTCAAAGGGCAGAAACCCAGAAGGATCTCTTCAGAGTAGGAGAATGAGAAGAAGAGGAGTGCCTCAGGGTGAACTCCTGGGTCCACTGCTAATGAAGACATGTTTGACCACAACAACCTGCTTGTTTTTTTCCAGGAATGCTGTTTTTCTACAATAGGCTTGAGTTTGCACACGTCTGAACGTTGTTTGTCAAGATAAGTTAACTAAAAGGAGAAGTTTTAGTCTCTTTCTGTGCAGTTAATCATTTTCAAACCTCAAACCTTTTAAAGTATTATCAATAAACACAAAAATAAATTTCTTGGTGATTATGGAACGGTGTGAAAAATTCGATATAACACAAAAAAATCCCAATGATTCCACACAGTGTCGTAAACCTTGGTTGACCTTTGACCAAAAAGCTGTTATTTAGTACAAGCCACCGCTACTTTATTTTCCTCGTCAATACAAACTGTCATAGCCTAGTTTTTCAATTTCAATCTAACTGTCTTTACAATTTACCAGTTTTTGAGACCATATATTAAGTTATTTGTAGGATTGCCTCCAGTGAGTTTCATAGTCTGTTCCAGGCTTTGTATCTCTACAGATGTATGATAGACAGTCTGTTGAGGGGGAGGCGGATAGAACTGAATCCCCCATGGAGCCATGGCCAGAAGTACAGGCGCTCACAGGCAAGCAAACCCCAACAGAGTCACTAACTCAGGCCAGATTCTTCCACCCAGATAGCAGCTGTACACAAACTCAACTGCCCCTGCCCTTTCGGTCTCTCTCTCTTTCTCTCCTCCCTGCGATGTTCCACGAAGCTACAGTGAAACCTATTTTGAGCCTCTTTTTCCCTCTCAGTCACTATTCCCATCATCACTCTTTGCTTAACTGCACACACCAGTGTTGACCTTGGACAATGTTGGCCTTGAGCTAGCATACTCCTGCTAGGGTGAAAAGAAAATATTTCTGGCAGTTTTACTGAGGTCTGCAGACAGAAAATCTATACCTCATTATACGTGGCTTACATTAAGACTGGCTAAAGGTTTGAGGGGTGAAATTAGTTTATGATTATATCGACAAAAAAAAGGCTATGAGGTATGCATTGCTGTAAAGCACAGGTCAAACTTTAGTTAACATGACCATTCACGTATTTACAGTTCAAGTGAAGTAAAACAGCCTTTGATAATAAAAAAAACCATACCATATACTGTACATATACTTGAAATATCTAAAATAACTCCTTGAAGTAGCCCTGGAGATTTCAATCATTTAACAACATAGAACCCGGATGTGCTGTGGCTTATTTACATGCAGAGGAAGTGGCACAACATAAAATGTCTTCATAAACATGTCTGAAGATTTCAACAGAGAGCATGACTAGCCATTTTTTGCCCAGCCTTTCTTATTTGAGCCAGAATATACAGACGATGAACTAAGAGAGATGAACGTTTCTATGTCAGAACGCTGGCTCCTACGTTAGTGCAAATCGAGGACTGACATGGAGAAGAAATTGTTGAATAAAGTTATTTTTGCTTTCTTTGCACACAAAGCATATTCTCGTAGCTTCATAAATTTACTGATGCACCACTGATGTCACATGGACTATTTTAACAATGTCCTTACTACCTTTCTGAGCCTTGAACATTGTCTTCCTGGAGAGATTATTACATATGCATGTGTGTTCAGAATAAGAGTATGATGTCAGGCTTTAGTTCATAGCTCAGGTTACCTTCAGGAAGAAAATAAAATTTGTATCGTCTTGCAAGGTAAACAAACTCCCCCAACCCATCAGTCTGTCCATCAAGCTCTCTAGCTGACATGCTTTAACTACTAAGCCTCTAGTTGACTTTGGATTATCCTGTCAGGTTTTTATACAACAGAATTCACCCTTAAAGGACTGTGTCTTTAATTTGCTAAATTTAAATAAACATCTGGATTCTGAAGTTAAAATACCATCGAAACAGGATTTCACTTCTCCGTTCTGTGAAAAACCATCTGGTCTATACAAAGAATGCAGAGGTGACAGGTTTCATCGATGATTTAATGGACTGTCAGGTTGAAGAGCTGTCAACACCAAGCTTGGATGGAGAGTTTGTGCTACAGCTCTGGCCACGTGCAGGGTATTATCTTGCACGCTGGTCCCAATCACAAAAGGGATTTGGTTATGGAATGAACTCAATAAGGGACAGGAAATATTAATCAGGGCTTGGAAAGTGGTCTTAAAACCCTGTATGGTTTGGTATAATGCTTCTTGATCTCAAAGCCTGGATTTAAGATCACAATAAATGCTCAAATCTATTGTACAGCCACAGAAAAAGAAAACTGTGAACAGTGAAAACTTGGCGTATAACATTATTATGTAGTAATAATAATAATGATGATGGAGTTAAAGTTAAAGAATTTTATGTAATTTATTATACCGTAAAGGGATAGTTGACCCCAAAACGAAAACTTTCATCATTTTGGAAATACATTTTGAAAAATGTCTCTATGTTTTTTTGACCATACAATTAAAGTCGTTGTGATCCAGTGTGGTTTTGAACCCTGGGACTTTTTTTTTATAGACCATTAAAACATTCTTCTTTTGCAATCTGTAGAAGAAATTCATACAGGCTTGGAAAGTCATTAGAGGGAGTAAATGATGAAAGAATTCAATTTTTTTTCTATATATCAGGAATGATGTATCAAAAGTTAATTGGTTAAAAAGACATCTATTCATTTAAAGGAGAAGTCCAATTCCAAAACAAGGTCAAAAGTTTACATCCCCCTTTCAGAATCATTAAAAAATAAATATTTTACCAAATCTTTCACACTGAAGGACTCATATGCAGCGATTACAGAAGGTTCAAACGCTCACTGATGCTCCAGAAGAAAACGCAATGCATTAAGTGCCGAGGGTGAAAACTTTGTTGAATTTGAAGATCAGGGTAAATTTAACTTATTTTGTCTTTTGGGAAACATGTAACTATCTTCTGTAGCCTTTGAAGGACAATACTAAATGAAAAAATATAATATTTAGGCAAAATAAGAAAAATGTACACATCTCCATTCTGTTCAAAAGTTTTCACCCCACGACTCTTAATGCGTGTTTTTTCTTTCTGGAGCATCAGTGAGCATTTGAACCTTCTGTAATAGTTGCATATGAGTCCCTCAGTTGCCCTAAGTGTGAAAAGATGGATCTCAAAATCATACAGTAATTGTTGGAAAGGGTTCAAATACACAAAAATGCTGGAAAACCAAATAATTTGTGGAACCTGAAGGAATTTTCTGAAGAACAGCAGGCAGTTTAGCTGTTCAGGACAAACAAGGGAGTCATGAACAAATATCACTAAACAAAAAAACACAGCTGTGGATCATTCAGGTAACAACAAAGTATTAAGATTTAAGGGGATGTAAACTTTTGAACTGGGTCATTTTTATAAATTCAACTGTTATTTTCTCTTGTGGACTATATGTAAACACCTTTTATGTGAAATAGCTTATTCAGGTCAGGACTAAATAAATAACAACAACAAGCATTTTGTATGATCCCTCTTATTTTGGTAAAATAATTAACATTTTTAATGATTCTGAAAGGGGCGTGTAAACTTTTGACCTCAACTGTATATTAGCGTCCACACTAGTGGATGATATCGTCTGTTTATTCTCAAGTTTGTGATAGGAGGATTGATTCTGATTGGATGTCAGTGTTTTTATCGTTCATGACCTGGAAAAAAATAAATAAATTTAAAAGTGTTTCCAACTATATTGTTTATCTGTGCCTTTATTGTTATAGCTGTGGTGTGGACTCTGCTAATCTTTAATATTGAGAAAGATTTTTAGAACTATATCTTAATCGTTATCTTTATAGTTATCATTCTTGGTGTGAACAGGCCTCAAGACACAGGCCCTGTGTTTGTGTCCTGTTGTTGACTGTTACGAATTTCTGAGGACCTCTAAACTGTGGTTGCAACTTGATCAGAGGATAAGAAACAATATAGCTTCATATCTGTAAACATTTGCACTTGGTTACAGCCAGCTGTAATGTGGAGGATGTCAACAGCTGAGCAGCCTCAGAATTTAGCTTAAGCCATATTAACTGTTGGCTACGATACATGCTATCCACCTCTGAAGAGTCATCCATTCTAACTGTCAGAGAGCTGATCTGCTTTCTCAGGGCCCACAGCCTGGATTTAGTGGGGACCTTATCCACCACTAGCAGCGGAGTCCCTGGGACCAATAACAGAAAGCAAAGGGATTTTAGAAACCCAATGCATCTGATCCATGTTAAACTGTTGCGCCATAGAACCAAAGCCTCTCTTATTTCAGGTTCTTGGCTGACCTAAATGTCATAAATAAATTAAGCTGTAAATAAGGTGGCTTGTTTATGTTGATGGTCGTTCTAACAAACTAAGCCCCTAGCCAAAGACAAACTCCAGGGTTTAGATCACATAAAATTAGTCATTTTGTGTATACAAGACATCACCTCGATTTTCTAGATTCCATAGCCAGATGAGGAGTGGCTAAACATTCTCAAGAATTCTACTATGTTTACCCTGAGATTCTAAGCAAGAGTGTTACTGGCTTCAAGAGACACCCAAACATAAGGACAGATCTTGAAAGATTTTTTAGAAATTGCCACATTTCTAGTGCTGTAGATGCAAAGGGGGAATTGGACTGTGAAAATTCAAGTGGAATCATCAAAGGAAGTAGGGAACAACTTACCTGCTAAAGTGTAGTCCATGTCAAAGCCGAAGCATTTAATCTTTTCCATGGCCAGACTTCTGTTCACAAACACTCTGGGGAAGAATGTAAAATATTTAGAGTTGTGTTTGGTTGCAATATTCTGCCATTCTCATTTTTGATTGAAAAATAAACTAAAATAAAATAAAATATGCTGGGACTGTCTTTTCTAAAGATACTTTAGAATTTAGATAAAAAAAGGCTAACTTTCAGAAAACTATATCACAAACTACTACAGTATGGCATTCCAAGCAATAAACAAACTCCCAGTCCTGATGGCAACATGCTAAGAGTGATCTGCATTTATTTTGAACACTGACAGCTTTATGCCTTAGTCCACAAACCATGATATCCAATGCCAAGATATGAACACAAAGGAAATTCTGAATCACTCTCTGTGCATGAATATAATCTGATACTGACACTGATAAACCACAAACAATAACTGACAGATATTTGCACTGCCACTGTATCACAGATTCACAGTTTATATTGCAACCAGAAACAATTTCAAAAACATAGAATAAATTCTAAACATTCACATAACAGCTGAATAAATATATTTTTACTACATAAAAACAAGAACAAATGGAAATGATAATCAGAGATGTCATACCTGTGTTAAATGCTTTTACAGCCCCATAAAAATAAACTTTAACTTTAAAAAGAAAATCACTGGTACCAAAAAATTACTTTGATCAATCCTACCTTGTGGTGGCATAACATTGGACTACATCCCATGATTCACTTTTCCAGGTAGGACCTGCGTGCTGCATTCTGAGTGGATGTCACTGCTCTAGCTGGTCTGTCAAGCCCATTTCCCTGTTCACCCTGTTACCCCCACAGCAAACAATAGCCCCCTCTCTCTGCTTTCTTGTCATTGAATTTCTGACTTGTTGCAAAAATGATTGTGCCAGTTCTATAGCATTCTCTGTTGTTGTGCCAGTTGTTGAGTTAGGGGTTGTTTGCTTCCCATCAAAGACATCTAGAACAAATCAACAACAGCAAGAAGAACCAGGCGGGTGCAGCG
This sequence comes from Labeo rohita, assembly GCF_022985175.1. Taxonomy (NCBI): domain Eukaryota; kingdom Metazoa; phylum Chordata; class Actinopteri; order Cypriniformes; family Cyprinidae; genus Labeo; species Labeo rohita. Next base: position 28,693,651 of record NC_066869.1, on the reverse strand, counting down.
GCTCAGACAACAGAGTGTGCTGTGCATCACTAGTTAGAGACAGCTGGTAAACAGATTACTCTTGTATCTCAAATGGATCTTCATTGTTGCCCTATTCTGTAATAGGCTACTTATACTCTATAAAGGGGAGGAGGCGAACCACTCGCATAAAAATGAATGGAAGATATATGATGTGGCTGTAAAAATGGGAAGTCCTAACTTCAGCTAAAAGAGCCAATTGACTTTTTGAGTTTGTTTACTTAGAAACACGCGTGTGAAAATAGGGACACGCCAAAATTAATTTTTAACCAAAACACAGAACCCGAAACTAAGACGACGAACGATTTTATTTAACAGATTAGTTAACTTCCAGAATAAAACTTTCCTGTTAATTTACTCACCCCCATGTCATCCAAGATGTCTTTCCTTCTTGAGGTAAAAAGTATGTTTTTGAGAAAAAGATTCCAATACTTTTTATATAGTGGACTTCAATGGGTTGAAGGTCCAAATTTCAGTTTCAGTGCAGCTTCAAAGGGCTCTACACGATCCCAGCTGAGG